>NC_081788.1:23996761-24185709 GCF_963082965.1 Carassius carassius | reverse complement strand
GGTGGTGATGAGAGAGTCACATGATGAATCAAAGCTCATCACAAAAAGATTATATATATATATAAGTTGCACAGTGTCATTCACACAAACACTAAACCCCATCATGGTAACACACATGAAACTGAAATAATGCATTAATTTAACAACAAAAGATGTAAGATAAATCCCTAATGTACACAACTGATAAGAAAAAAAATAATAAGAAACTGTTATTTGAACAGAAAAAACCACAACAACATAAAATATGAAGTGTCATGCAGGGAAGTCTGGGAGTGTCAATTTACGTTTTTCACTGTACAAAGACTTTTTATTTTTCACTTCCAAAACCCGTAATTTTAACAGTATTTCATTAAATGTAATTACAGTTATTCACCGTATATAGTATGGAAACTTGCTCATAACCAATTAACAGGTTTTTACTAAAGCATTTTACAGTCTTTTACTGTTAAAATCACAATAATTTTTTACAGTGTAGTGTTGGGAACAGTGTTTTACATGATGACTGTGGCTTGACAATCAGTTTCAGCATAGCTTCCCCAGCACTGCTCAGTAGATGACCAGAATCCTGCCATAGCTTGCAACCAGTGCATGGAAATACTCATGCACGGCAATGTCATAACAGTCTGTTTCTTTTTATTAGAAACATTGGCTGCACTCACGTCTCACACTAATGATTGTGCTTTTGGTGTAAACATTTTTCACTTCCCCTCTGTTCTGCTGCCATTTCATTTCTCTAACCCTGGGAATGTATGGCATATCTGTGGTACTGTTGTCCTTACTTCTCCTTTAGAAATATCTCATCATGTGAATATTAATGCACACAATCCCTGTACATAATTAATAAAAATGAGATGACACCATAAACAGTTGTGTAAGCCATACAAATTGCTGCAATATATATTTCCAGCTGCACTGATGGAAATTTTCATGTTTGCAATTTTATTATTAAAAAACAAATATTCGGCTTGATTTTGTCTTAGAATCTAATAAGCATAAAATTCTGTTTTAAAATAAGGTAAAGAGTATACAGAAAAATCAAGCATCTCCCCAGTTGAGTCCTGTGACCTGTGCATGGTGTCATTTATGTCAGCACTCTTGCTCTGATAACATCATCACAAATGCTGTCAATCTGTGAATTTAGAGTGAAGGAGCTGACCGTGGATCCCAATGCTGTGACGGAAGGAGTCCGCCCCAATGTCAACGCCCTCAACCAGCTGGACATCATGGATGAGGAATGGGAATTGGGCAACTCCCCTCAGAGAGATGACCTCAAACTGCTCTGTGAACAGAATGTAAATCCACACCTGTTCCTAGTACTTCCTCTGCTTTAAACTTCATGCACGATGATACAGTAATGACACCTACTTCATTGATACTTTTTAGAAGTGTAATTTGTGACCAACGGTTACTGTCTCCATATATGTTATATTATAAATTTCACTTGATAATTTTAATACATCTTTACTAAATATTGCTAATAAAAGAAAGAAAGAAAGAAACCGCAATCGATTTGTCTACTTTTAGATACTGTGGATCAAACTCCATTAAGACTTGTAGGTAGGATAAAAGCTTGTGTTTGAATATTGACAGGAAGAGGAAGTCTCCCCTCAGCTCTTCACGTTCCACGAGGCGGTGTCTCATCTGGTGGAGATGGAAGAACAGGTTCTAGAGGACCACAGGGCTGTGTTTCAGGTATTCATTCCTCTAAGGTCACTTTCATACTAGAGCTTTTTAGTCCAGTTGACGTCAGCGTTTAGTTTTGTCTGCTTCTGTTCTTTCGTTTGTACTCCGATATGGAAAAAGGGAATTGTTAATGAGGATTTTTACACTATATGTGCTGACAGGAGTCTATCAGGTGGCTTGAGGATGAGAAGGTTCTCCTGGAGATGACTGAGGAGGTGGACTATGACGTGGACTCCTACTCTTCTCAGCTCGAGCAGATTCTTGACCAGAAGATTGATATCCTTATTGAGCTCAGAGGTAATGCATCCTCTAGAATGTTCTTTTAGTTTTTCCTTTCAGTTTTCCCCTGATGGAATGATTATTAATGGATGTGTGTCTGCTCGTGTTATCAGATAAAGTGAGGTCATTCCGTTCTACTCTCCAAGAGGAGGAACAAGCCAGCAAGCAGATTAACCCCAAACGGCCCCGTGCACTGTAGCCTGGAACACGCTCACGGAGAAGTGACAAACACAAGAGTCCTGTAGGCTTCTTGATAGTATTCAGAAGTATTCTGAAGATACCTTTCCTACTTTCACATGTGAAATAAAGCGTTGGGTAATTCTCTTACAAATCAGAAGAGGATAAAATAAGCAGATTTTTTTCATCATTAAACCCCTTGATGAATGATTCAGAGGAAAGTTTTAGAATTTTTTTTTTTTTTTTATTAGTGTCTATTTTATTTATTTACTTTTTTTATTGTAGGTTAAGGGTACAGACTTGTATCAGTTGATACTCACAAGTTCTACCCTTTGGAGGTTGTTTTTTAGTTTTACCACTGAAATCCTTCTTTTGAAGTTGTTCTAAATTGTATGCATGGACACTCTGCAACAGTTTATCATTTAGTTCCTAGCATGACTGACCGGTTCATCTGCACTTTAAATAACCTTGTTTTTTAGCGGTCCGTTTACCATACTTGGCACGGTGTATGTTTCTGTTGATTGGCTGTTACAGCATTTTACTCTGTATCACAGTGTCATTTCTTGAAGGTATAATAGTTGAAGTTTAAGACTTTGTCAAAAAAGCATTAAATGCAATGGAAGAAGAATATTGATGGTATGTGAATGAATGTGAGAATTGTCAGCAGTTAGATTTGTTGGTTTATCGATGACTGCTGTCCCTTTTCTACATGATCTTCTCTTTGCCATCTCTCTCATCTGTTTATCTGTACAATGCTTTTGTGCCATATCATGTTTCCTTGTGGAAAGGAAGTTAACAGTCCACCAACTTAGTGTTTTGCATTTAAAACTTCCCAACATTCTCACATCTCCTGTTAAAATTTGTTAAATGTAATAACTTACAGCAAGTTTCTCATAACAAATAGGGAATTCCACTTATCCACTGCTGACGATTTCAGTGTTGGCACCTCTCAATTCAGTGGTTGCTAAATAAAGAATGATTCAACAAAATTCTCAATTTTTATCCTGTTTCGTGACTTTCTGTTTTGGTTTCTGTTTAGTACTTAAACCGTCATTTCTTGTGTTTGTTAAATCCGAGAAGAGTTTTTAGACTGTAGAGATTGTGGCAACTTTGTCCAAGAGGGTGAGAATGAAAGTATAAAAAGTTTAAATTAATAAATTAACTTGAAAGTAATTAGAGTTAACTAAAACCATTAAAAATATATATATTTCAGGTAGTTGCCAAGGCAACATTTTTCATTCATTTTCGTTTAGTTTATCTGCATGTACGAAAACAAAGTAAAAAAAAAAACTATATAGACAAAAAAAATTAAAAATATGATGATGGCAAGTTCAACAAAAACAAAATATACTTTGTATGTATCTTTAAATGTATTTTAAAGATAACGTCACATTTTATTATTAGTATTAATTTTAAGCTATAGGTTTTGTACAAATTGCTGAAATTATAGAGGAAACCAAACCAGTATTTATTGTGGTGACAACGACTTTTAATTAGTCCGTATTTAAATAACTGGATTAAAACACATATGATTAATGCATAAATGAATGTGATTTATATTATTACATGTATATTAATAAAAAAAAATGTTGTATTTTATCAAATTGTGTAGTTGACTTTTATTGTGAAATGCTTACTCCCGGAAGGCGTCGTCGTTGCGTTGTTGAAGCGCTTTTCACGCCTTTGCTTGTGATTCACGGCTGTCTATGGATCCACGCCGTTTATCCTTCCGTCGGTTAACCATCCTTCAACTAAGCTTCTTCTCTGTTCTCGTGTACGTTTCTTCGCTCTGGCATTTCTTTTAATTTAATCATAGTTTAAGTATTCAACTTTTGGCATCACACGGGTATCTCCAGTGTAATGCTGCGGAGAAAATACATTTTCACCACGTAAACAAAGGTAACGTTAACGTTACTGTTGATCACAAACCAACTCATTAATCACGCTGCCTCTAAAATGTTTTTAATATAATTATCAACGTTGTATCACATTTATCATATGCCTGACACGTTTGACAGGTCGCCATCAAGCTTACGACGTCACTCGGTTGGTTATCAAGTTGACGTCATCCTCCAGATTTTAATGGGCTGTTATAAATCTAATAAATACAGTCACTTGGTAAGTACGCCATAAAACAGTGCAGATCAATACCATAGTTTAAGGGTTTTGTTTTATTAGATCCCAGTGCATCATTCTCATGTTTCTGTCCTGTGACTGCCCACTTCTGTAGGGTCAGGTGTATTTTAGGATGGCGGGCCACCCGAACTGTATTAGTCACACTGTCTCCTCTTTAATGTAACCAATTGTAAACGTATATCACATTTATAATATGTTATATTATATTCCTGAAATAAAATTTGAATAGGGACTGAAAACCCTATGAAATTAAAAAAATAGCATTCTGTTAGTTTTATAGCTGTTAGATGAACTATACTTCTGAGCTCTTTAATGTTGACAAAATTAACTTTTTAAGTTAAGGTTGTAAACCGCATAATATTTTAAGAGGCATCAAAGTATACATTTCTCGTACTTTGATCTTTAAAATTCTCTTGTTCTTGTGCGATTCATTTAACTTTGTTGATTGTTCCAGACTTGACTGAAGTGTGGAAATCATTTACATTTAGTCATTTAGCAGATGCTTTTATTCAAAGCGACTTACAGATGAGGACAGTGGAAGCAATCAAAAACAACCAAAGACCAATGATATATAAGTGCTATAACAAGTCTCAGTTAGCTTAAATGCAGTACATGTAGCAACGGCTTTTAAATAATATAATAAATAAAAAGAAAACCGATAGAATAGAAAAAGAATAGAGCAAGCTAGTGTTAAGAGTTTTTTATTTTTATTTTTTATAATTGTATAAAAAATTAAAAGAAAATAGAATACAAAAAGATTAGAAAAGTAGAATTTAGAATAGAATAGTGTAGAATAGTGAGTGCTATTAACTAAACAGCAGTTAACTAAATAACTATTATACCACCCCATAAAAACATTCTGTTAAATATAAATTCCAGTTTTTCAGTAGTGTCAGAGTTCTTCCATGTGTTCGAAAATAATTGATGCATTCTACTGTCTTTGCTCCCATAGAATTAATCCCATAATCTCTTTGTGGATCCTTGTCACCACGCCTACCCAGAGAAACATGAGCTCACACAAGAGACCTGTCCGTGTTCGGGCAGATTCTGACACCAATTTCTCCTTGACGTGTGACCCGAATGCACCAGGTGTGGAAGAGGGCAACGGTCTCCTGACCAAGCTGATGGAGCTCCCCGTAGCCCGTCTGTCCCGACAGCAGCTGAAAAAGCTGGAGGAGCATCAGTACAGCAGTGCGGGACGGTCCCTCCTGGATCCCTTCATGCAGGGATTCTGGTGCTGGCTGGTGAGCAAAGTGCCTCTCTGGATGGCACCGAACCTCATCACCATTGTGGGACTCGCTACTAATATCATCAGTACTCTGATACTAGTATACTACTGCCCCACTGCCACCGAACAGGTGAGCTGCACTTTCACCGCTTCAGGAAATTCCATTGCTGGTTTAAACAGATCAACTACAAATCCTAATGAATTGTATTTTCGCCTGCTAACAGTGGTATAAAATATTTATGATTTGAATTTGCTTTTTAGTCTAGATATTGTGCTTTAGCAGCAGTTACAGATTTAATGTCAGTTTTAATTTAACTATGAAAATGAAGTAGCTGTTGCAGTTGTCACCTTATTGATTCTTACTAATTAATTAATTCATATTTTTGTTGATTGTAATCTGTTAGAATTAATTTTTTTTTTCAATTCAATTCAAGTTTATTTGTATAGCACTTTTTACAATACAAATCGTTACAAAGCAACTTTACAGAAAATTATGTTTCTACAATATTTAGTAGTAGCTAGTAATTTGTGCACGTTTTACAGGATTTTAGAAAAAATAAAAAAATAATAATAATAATACAAGACGTAGTCAGCTAGACGATGAACTATCAATATTATTAATTAATAGTTATTATATGATGCAGTCACACATGTAGCAATAATTGTTAGTTCTGTTTGTTGATTCAAGGTTAGCATCATCTGGGGTCCTCTGAGGGTCAGCATCATCTCTTCTCAGGTGTTCTGGATCCAGACTGGAGCTTGTGTAAATCCTAGTTACAAAACATAGAAACAAAATAGAGACATCATTAGCATAGCTGCTGATCCAACAAAGTAAAATTAGTTTAACCCAAGCTAATGAATAAAAATGCACATTTGATCAGATGCAACTACACTCACAATTTAAAAGATACATTATTTGTATGCTTGGCGAAAGAGATGCGTTTTTAATCTAGATTTAAACAGAGAGAGTTTGTCTGAACCCCGAACATTATCAGGAAGGCTATTCCAGAGTTTGGGAGCCAAATATGAAAAAGCTCTACCTCCTTTAGTGGACTTTGCTATCCTAGGAACTACCAAAAGTCCAGCGTTTTGTGACCTTAGGGAGCGTGATGGATTGTAGCGTGGTATAAAGCTAGTTAGGTACGCAGGAGCTAAACCATTTAGGGCCTTATAGGTAAGTAATGATAATTTGTAACTGATACGGAACTTAATAGGTAGCCAGTGCAGAGACTGTAAAATTGGGGTAATATGATCATATTTTCTTGACCTGGTCTGGACTACCTGTAGCTTGTTTATTGACGAAGCAGGACAACCACCTAGAAGTGCATTGCAATAGTCCAGTCTAGAGGTCATGAATGCATGAACTAGCTTTTCTGCATCAGAAACAGATAACATGTTTCGTAGCTTGGCAATGTTTCTAAGATGGAAGAATGCAGTTTTTGTAACATTGGAAATATGATTTTCAAAAGACAAGTTGCTGTCTAATATAACACCCAGATTTCTGACTGTAGAGGAAGAATTAGGAATATATTTAACCGCTGTTATGGTGGTCACCATTAAGACATTTTGTTTTTGATTTTAATATCAGTTTTTAGTTTTTCTTTAATATGTATTGCAGTGGTCATAATCATCATGACAATGTGTTGGTTTTAATATCAGTTCAGTCCAATTATAAATATATAATAGCTTTAATTACAGTAGTTACAATACTATTTGTTGTTGATTTGAATTAGTTTTAATTCAACTGATTTCAGATCAAGTTGAATCTAATTATGATTGTTTAGTAGCTTTTGCAATGATCACCATTAGGACATAACATTTCTGATGACTTATAGTCAGTTTTAATTTTATTTTTAATATTTAACAGCTATTACAGCTGTCACCATTAGGGTTGTGCCGATAGACGATAGTATCGTGTATCAACGATAGAGATATCGACATAAGCAGATTTCTCTGTCGATAATCAAGACCATATTAGGCTCATTTTCCTATTAATGTATTAGATTATAATAATAATAACTACTATTTTTATTAGGCGGCTTACTATAATTCGGCTATCACACACACACACACACACACACACACCGCGCGCCTGTGAGCGCAGGAGGAAATAGAGCCTGTAGTCACTTAAGTGGTCCACTTTGACTCGGATAACTCGTTTAATCCATTAAATGAAAGAGATAGAAAACGAGGAGTAGGTGTCCCACACATTTAATGGCTGATACACGGCAACGCGCTTTTCTCATACATGAGAGATTAAATCTTTCTTGGCGTTACAAATAAAGTAAAGACAAAATAATAACAAGGCGTCAGAGAGAACTTATCATCCATGGTGGATCTCACTTAGTTCTCTTAAAGACTGATCACTTATAACACTCATATGATGACGTAGAAGGACTACGTGAGAACCACTATGGATGATAAGTTCGCTCTGCCGCCTTGTTATTATTTTCATGCACACCTCACTATTATGTGATGCATGCAAAATACATAGTTTTGGCTGTTACAAAGTCTCCATCCACACACAGACATACATCGTCTGCAGATATAAGGCATTTCATTGCACTTTAACAAGTAATCTGAACGGCCTATATATGTGCAATATTTTAAACGAGCCCTCACTGACTGAGTTTAATGCCACAGTTATGTTAGAATGCATCTCTTTCTTGTTTCTGCGGCGGTGCGTCGGTCTCACAGAGCGCTGTGTGACTGATGCAGCAGTTCAATTCAACTTTACTCCAAATATATGAACTTACCTGTTTTGAATACTTTATATTTAACGTGGCCGTTTATGCCCAATATTAGTGTTAAACTGCTGAAAAATGAAATCTACTATTGATTTTCACCGCTGACTGATTTTGCAGATCATTTAGACGGATAACTTCCGTGCGCAGATGCAGCAGATTTGTCACAGGACGCGTGATATGACAGTTGCGTCTGACTATATATGAACTAGCTGTTTTAAATACAGTATTTTTATATTTAACGTTAGTTTATCAGTATGTTTAAAAGTATATTTTTTTGATTATTGGTGATTCCATTCCATTTCGTTTTATTTCAGTTACATATATAAGTCATTGTTGTAGCTGGAGGCCATGATCTTTTTGTCAATTTTAATATCCCATTCAACTTATAAATATTTACTAGCTATGAAAATGGTGACCATTAGGATGTGGTATTTATTGCTGATTTTAATATCAGTCTAAGTGTAATTATGAATATTTAGTAGTAATTGCACTCAATTCTTGGTTAATCTATGAAGGCCATAATTAAGTATATTCTGAGCTCCCCTGAGGAGATGATTGCTGTGGTCTATTTAAACCGTGCAATAGACCCCTTCATCGCCTATGTCACTGTGACGTCACCGCTCTAGTTGGAGGCAAAACATAAGGCAGAACTCATAGCAGGTGCGCTAAAAGTTTGAGGTTTTGACTTTAAAATGTCTTCTTGTTGGGTTTTTGGCTGCCAGAATAGAAGGAACAGCACTTTTGTTTCAAAACTAAAGTTTTACCGGATCACGGCAGACATTCTTTCACAGAAATCAAGAAGACAATTGTGGTTGAATGCAATACGGCGTACAGACTGGACGGAGATTATCATAAATAATGCTCGTGTTTGCAGTGCACACTTCATATCAGGTTAAATGATCTATGCATATGAACTGGTGTGTTGGTTTTATCTAGTAAATCAGCAAGTTTCTGTTTTATAGGTGAAAAGTCACAAACTTTCAGCGCACTAGCTAGTTTAAATGTTAAACAAACATACAGCAATAGATGTGTGTGCCATCCTTTGAATGGTCTCTTAAAATAATACACATTGCTAATCATAGTTAGCCCAGCGATAGGTTACATTAGAAAATAAGCCTTGACAAAATTCCCCAAACCACCCAAAAGTAATTTATATGGCCGTATGGCATACGGGTCAGGTAGCCTGCTTCCATCTGCGAGAGTTAATTTACAAAAAATAGCTGTCATGGTCCCGCAGAGTCAGTGACTGTAATTATTCGGACAGTTCCGAACCTTCTTCTGCATCCATGTTTAATAAATCCCTCCTAAAACGTGCTAGCTTACGCTTGTCAAAATTGCGTCCGCGCCTCTTTTAGCCTCCAGCTAAGCCCCGCCCATCCGGAGACATTGCAGTGTTTACAAACTTTTAAGGGGTCTATAAGATCTGTGTATTGTCAGACACAGCTTGTTCTGTCAGCTGTAACAGAGTCTGTTTATCAGCTATAACAGTCTTATAAGTCCTTATGGAAAACATCCACATTGCTCAAGTCTGCAATAAGACACCCACTCTCTCTCCACGTACCATTAGTATCTACAGTTATGCTTATAAAGATAAAAGAACACACTCATATCCACCTTTGTGCAGTAAGTATGATCTTCCATGTTGGTTATTGGTTCACAAATGTTAGATAGGGTCTCCACGTCAGATAATATTTAGGATCCAGCCCCGGGCGCCAGATCCCGTCAGAAAATATCAGTTTGTCCATTAACAGAATAACTAGTAAGCAGAGCTGTGGATACCCAAAATGAGTGTTTAACAGTCTACTGTAAGTCAAGAAGTTGACAGAGAAGAGCAGAAGCAGGAGACGAAGTGATGATAAAAAGTAAAAGAGTTTATTGAACAAACTTAGCTGTGTATATCTCAGTGTTCAAACTTCGTCTGACCAGCACAACTTCAACATGCACTGTTATACCAAAGCTGCTTCACACCAACATCCCATAAACCTTGGGTTTCCATAAACATTCCCTCTTATCTATCTCCATTCATACAGACAAAACAGTTCATGAAACCCCACAGACATGAGATTGAACAACAATGAAAATGCATAAGCTAAGGAAAAATTTATAAGAAATATAAAATATAGAAACATGACATGAATAAACAATAAATGATCAAAATAATCAAATAACTCATATGAATGACTTATGATTATAAAATGATTATGTGAATAAATGATTATAAATCAATAAGGAAAACATAAAAATAAAAACAACACACACAATTTGCACGTGAGGATCTAAGGATCCTTCACAGAGTCAGTGAAAAGCATCCAAGTGGACAGAAATTGAAGCCTATTTTATATTTTTCAGGCACCAACGTGGGCATACTTAGCCTGTGCTTTGGGTCTGTTCATCTACCAATCACTGGATGCTATAGATGGAAAGCAGGCTCGACGGACCAATAGCAGCACACCTCTTGGCGAGCTCTTTGATCATGGCTGTGACTCCCTCTCTACAGGTCTGCTAATGTTTATGCAATATGCATTCAAATATAGTCGGCTACTATGATATTACACTTAGATCTATGGCATGATGTTTTATAATGACTTTATTATTAAATTCATTTAAGAGATTGAGCCCTATATATTTTATCCATCAATGTATCATCCATCTTAATTTACATTTTTATTAAATCCAATTTCACATGTTTCCCATCTGAAAGTTTCTGTTAATGGAATTTTTTTTTTTTTTTTTTTGGTCTCATTTTTGGGCATGTTTTCTGTGCATCTCTAATTAGATGAAAAATATTAATTTTTTTAGCTTCAGTTTAATTCCATCCAGTCGGATGATATCATATGTGTGTCATATCAAAAAGTTTGTTACAGGGGTTTAAACATACTTCCTCTTGTTGTTTTGTGTCTTTCTCTGATGCAGTGTTTGTGATCCTGGGCACATGTATAGCAGTGCAGCTGGGTACTCACCCTGACTGGATGTTTTTCTGTTGTTTTGTGGGCATCTTCATGTTTTATTGTGCCCACTGGCAGACGTACGTTTCAGGAACGCTGCGCTTTGGCATGTGAGTGAAAACTGTCCTCTTAATCACAATCAATGGCTCTTGTACACAAATAATATATTTGATCATTCTGTTCTGCTCATGGGAAGCTTTCAGACAGCTGTTGTACTGTTGATAAAGGACTACAGAAAGAAAGAAAAGTTCTAGATTTGAGTGAGATTAATCTTTAAATCACTTCTTTGCTTGTGCAGAATTGATGTGACTGAGGTACAAATCTACATTATAATCATGTACTTACTGGCTGCCATTGGAGGAACGGCTTTTTGGAAATCTGTGGTAATTCAAATCGTTCTTAATTCTTTCATATTTTGGTCATTTGATTAGACCATATTCTCAAGGACAAAATTTGTAGCATGTTGATTCTCTAGCATGTTGTTGTGTGTTCAGTGAAATCTAGAGTCCTTCGTATATAATGATGTGATGATTAGAAACCGGATATTTGTTTTTTATCTTTCAGATCCCTGTGATTAATGTCCAGATGAAAATAATACCGGCCATTTGCACTCTTCTGGGGGCCATTTACTCCTGCACAAACTACTTCCGGGTTATATTCACAGGCGGAATGGGCAAAAATGGATCTACTGTTGCAGTAAGTAAAAGCTGAAGTGTCTGGGATTCTGCACCACCAAACAGAAATGCATAAAGACAAAATGAAAAAGAACTAAATTTATAGTGACAAGCACTGTCTGTCGTTCATTGCTTCAGTGTAAAATTCATAGCCTTGTCTTTGTGTTTTTATTTTAATTATATTTAATAAGTTACTTGCTTTTTTTAATTGAACTAAAATAGTTTAAAATGAGTTGTTTACTCTAGTCTAGGACCAACTGGACCAACCTGAAAATGATTTTTATATAATAATTTGAGCTAAAGTAGTTTAAATAGAATATACCGTAAAAATATAATTGGCCTCTGTTTGTGAAATGCTTAGAAATAATGATTAAGCACGCTTTTTTTTTCATGCAATATGTATCAGACATTTGCTTTAAATGCACAAGATGTGACCTTAATTTAAAACAAAAGATCTGGTTACTTTGTCAAAATTAGTTTTACAGTAAGTCTAAATCATTTGCACATCTGTTTTTCCTCGTTTGTTAGGGCACAAGCGTTTTGTCTCCATCCTTCCATATAGGAGTGGTAATAACACTTGCTCTTATGATCTATAAGAAGTCTTCAATGCAGCTATTCGAGAGACATCCATGTCTCTACATCTTAGCATTTGGATGTGTCTCGGCCAAACTCACCAATAGACTGGTGGTAAGATCATGAATGACGTCAATATACTGTGTTTATTTCAGCTTCACTAAATAATTGCTTTGATTGCTTGGAACACGTATAAATACTATTGGCAGATTATTGATGTACCTTTTCCTGAACTGTTTTTATAGTTGGCAGGAAGAATTATGGCTTGTATGTAAGCATAAAACTGCTGTTAGTATGATTTTCTGCATATTTTAACATAAATATTTGCCATTGTTGTCTCTGTCAGACTCAAAGCCCATTAGCATCAGATAATGTAAATGTCACTACAGTCACGTCTGATTGTTTTCCAGGTTGCTCATATGACAAAGAGTGAAATGAGTCTTTACGACTTGGCCTTCACCGGACCAGTGCTGCTGTTTCTGAACCAGTACTTCAACAGTTTCATTAATGAGCACTGTCTTCTGTGGGTCGCTCTGGTACGTGTAAGATCGTTTGAAAGAAAGAGCTCACTGTAGTATGTAGACATACTTTGATTTCCACATCGCATGGCTTCTTACACGGTCTGCTGAGACTAGTTATTGAAACTAAGTTGAAACATTGATTCAGAAACCGTTACAGTTGTGACGTCACAATAACAATTAAGTCAATGTGATTTAAGAATTGCCACAATTACGCACAATTAGGCACATTATTTCAAATTTAAAAAGAAATCTGTAATATAACAACTTGCTCTTCCTCAGAAACAACTTTGATCTCTTTACACTATTTTAACAAACATTGAGCGATGCATATAAACTCGTAATCCTGTGAAAAAAGTCTGAATTGCGAAAAAGTCAGGAGTTTATATCTCAGAAGTGCAAATGCAACTTAATATCCCACAGTTCTGTTTTTATAACTGTCAATTGTGAGTTTATATCATGCAATTCTAAAAAAATTACCTATTTTATTTTTTATTCAGTGGCAGAAACAGGCCTCCAGAGTTATGAATGTCCAATTTATATACCGTATTTTCCGGACTATAAGTCGCACTTTTTTTCATAGAGTGGCTGGTCCTTCGACTTATAGTCAGGTGCGACTTATTTATCAAAATTAATTTGACATGAACCAAGAGAAAACATTACCATCTACAGCCGCGAGAGGGCGCTCTAATGCTGCTCAGTGCTCCTGTAGTCTACACTGAAAACACAGAGCGCCCTCTCGCAGCTGTAGACGGTAATGTTTTCTCTTGGTTCTAAATAAATGTGACTTATAGTCCAGTGCGACTTATATGTGTTTTTTTCCTCGTCATGATGTATTTTTGGACTGATGCGACCTATACTCAGGTGTGACTTATAGTCCGAAAAATACGTTATATATATTTTACCTGTAAATATGTCTGATTACAGAAGTACAATGGCTTGTGAATGGGGTTTCACAGTGACTTCACCTGTGTAGTATTGATCAACTAATTACTTATTTCACATGTGAAGATACTTGCTAATCATATCCGAAGTATAGAAGTCTTAAAGTTGCGGTAGCATAAAGCCCTAACGGTCAGAGAGAGGGTGAAAATCATCTCGTGTTTTTGGTTCAAGACACCTTAACTAACATTATAATCCGTGGGAAAAATATAAAATTGTAGTTCTTAGCTCTTAAACTGTGGGAAGTGCATAATCTTCACCTTTATTTAACCCCAAAAAGCATACCTCTTAAAAAAGCACAAGCAATTCGCTGCTTTAAAATTTTTCATCTTGCCATATCAAAAATGCATTTGCCATGCTTTAGCTTCTTCCCTTTTATTTTTGTAGGTGCTGTCAGCGTTTGATCTGGTTCGGTACTGCGTGAGTGTCTGTAACCAGATCGCCACACACTTAAACATCCGTGTCTTCAGCATCCAGCCACCGTCTCCATCCAGAGTTCAGGCAGACAGCAGAAATCGCCACTAACCTCTTGTCCCCTCTCCCTCAAACACCTCCAGAAGGTCAGGCACCTACTGAAGTAGTGAATGTAAAAGACAACTCATAGAGCCCGAGCCCAAATGGCTGCAGTTATGAACTTTGTTCCCATAATGAAGAGAGAGAGAGGATATTTGAAGGATGATAGGGAATATTTAAAAGAATATACATCCTATGGTTAGAACACAATTTAGTTGACAGTATTTTGTTGTTGGATGACCAGTTTTGTTTGCCATAGTTAGAAGCCACAACTTTGAATGTTTAAATATGTTTTTATTAGTCTGTTTAAAACAGTTTTTGTTTTGTTTTGGACCAAGTATTTTACCCAGCAGTGTAGAATTCATTCCATTAACAGTCAACGCTCCATCTGAATGCAGTTTCATAATTACAGAATGCTATAGGCATTAACTGGAAGCTTTGCAGCCATTCACTAAAACAAAATATCTAAATTTACTCTTAAACGCCAGTACGTGCCACTGTTGCCAGTAAATAGTGGTACTCTATTGTCTTAGAGGAGCAGAGAGCATGCAGAGAGGCGAGAGGTTACATCAGATCTTATGACAAGAAAAACAGGCACAAGAGTTTCCGTCAATATTTCAGAAATTACAATTTCACATTTACAAATCCTGCTATTTCAGCCTCTCATCTAATGTCATTCGGTAAACAAATCTTTTTTCTTTTTATGGTACTTTCTTCATATGGTACTTTGTGTTTGTAGTGTTTGTAGGGGATTATTATTATTGTTATTTAGGTATACCAATGCCACTAAAGGATAAAAACTGTATTAGAAACAGTATTTTGATAGTGCCCTATTTTCCTAATAATAACTGGGGCCAAGATAGACGTCTAGAATGGTTATAAGTTACACTGTACAAATGAACCCTTAATAATGGATGACATAGAAACCTTAAAAATGAGTGTTTTTGCTCTAAATACATTAGTTAATGTGATAACTTGTGCTAATTTATTTTTGTGCCTTTTATTTATCACTGTCGTTATACTCCTCTATGCACAGTAAAAGTTGGACTCAGCGATTTTGATATTTTTTAACCTCTTGTGTTAATCGCATTTTGTTTGTAAGCATCATAATCAACAAAGATGCAATATCATATTCCTGCATGTCGCGTTATTGAATTAGCAATCTGCAATCAGTCATTATAGATATTTTTTACCTTCATGTCAATTCGTTTTAGAAAAAAATGCTTTTTTTCCGACAATTACTGTATATTGCAAAACAATAGACATTAAATCTGCAGATCTGTATCGGGTGCTTCCAGATGTAGAATATGAACAGTGGCCAAACTCCATGTATATTACTCAAAACGCGTTATTGTTTTGCATCTACCTCTGAGCAGTTGCTGGTATATGTTATTTTAGTCTCTTGATTTGAGACTTTTATTGAAGATGTTTTAATCCAGCTGTAAATGTTATTTAAGTGGGTTTCTGTGTATTTGTGTTTCTCCCTTTTTCTTTTTTTTTTTCGAAACGCGTCATCCGTTCACCTGAGGTCAGCCAAAGCTGCAAAACACGCATAGTTGAAGAAAACGCTGTCTGTCGCTGCAACTATATTTGCATACCTGTAGAATTCGTACCTCGACCAGTATTTTCGTTGTTCTGTTGATTTACAGCAAATATTTTACTTTGTAATAGACTAATGGTCATGAAATAAAGATTGTTATATTTATGTTAACAGACTTCTTGATCACTGCCTCAGTTTGTTTTAGTATTATATTTTAGTTCTTATGTAACCAACAATGTACCATGGTTTTCAAACATGCTCCATGGAAACTGAGCTATTATAATTAACTAAAAAGAAAAGCAAAAATAAAACCATAAAAAAAAACTAGAAGTGAAATACAAATTTATAGCTATACAGACACATTAAAACCATTAAAAAAAAAATTCAGTACTCGTTTTTAATGTCTGTATAGCTATAAATTTGTATTCCACTTCTAGTTTTTTTTATGGTTTTCTTTTTTTTTCTTTCTTTTAGTTAATTATAATAACTCAGTTTCCATGGAAATACAAATCATAAAAAAAAAAAGAAAATTTAAACAAATTCTAAATATTTTAAAAACCCTAACAGTATGTCAATGATACTAAAATAATACTGTAAAGTAGTACTGTGATTTCCTGTGAAGTACATTTTGGAGCAACATATATATATACTAAAATAAGCAGTAAATATACTCTTTATTTAGTCACATTTGTAATTTCATGAACCCTTAAGTATTTTATAAGAACTCTATTACAGTGCTACTTATACTGTAAATGAACAGTGTGTTTCTTTCATACAGTATTTGACTGATGAATTATCTCTGCTGTGGAGCAGTTAGTGTAGGCCTCACAGACTCCAATCCCTAAGCAACCTAACAGTGTTTGGTGTGACCTTTCTGAATACAGTGGCCTTGAAATCCAAATAACATCCATGCACTTATTCAACACTTACTGCAAAACTGTTGTCACCTTGAACAAAACTTTAACTTGTGTATAAAAAAATGCATATAAAATATAATGTGACATTATTTTCATTTACTCACAAAATTGTGTCTGTTGGGTTAATTTGACCTTTAACCACTTCAGCTGTTATTTTGATTTTTTGAGAATTAGGCATATGCAATATTGGACCCACCGGTGGGTCCCCAGAGTTGATGTGGTTAAGCTCATGTTGTGTTACTGAATGATCTTAATGTTGGTGATCTCTGTGAGTAAATAACTGTATGTGAGGGCAGTATGTGGTGGCTTCAGAGAGGGTTTGTGCTCTTCCAGTGGCTCGAGTTATCTGATCATCTGCTACATACCTCGTCTCTTATGCCACAGCGGTCTTGTTGGGCCATGCAGACATACTCATTCCATACATAAGGTACGTTTTTTTCAGTTTTATTTGTACTAGATGTCCATGCAGAGTCGTGCATCATTTTAGGCTTTGAGAAACATTTTATGAAGAGAAACCTGCATGAATACTTGAAATGTATAAGACGAAAATAAATCATGCATTTTTGTGTGTGTGTGTTGTGTGTAGTATCACTTTTAAGAGTTTGACGGATGTAGATCAGAGACATTCTGTGAACTACCATCTGTAACAAAATAGTACTTTGTTTTATTTCTGTCATCTGTCAAACTGTGCATTTATTATTTTGTTTGTAGTGAAATATGGCACTCAGATTCCTGAAAATCTCAGCTTTCTTAGGTCATGCTGTGCATCTTGTCCTTTTGAGTTCTGTATTCTGCCAAGGGGTTTTAGTTCAAATTCATTTGTTTATTTTAGTTTAAAAATAAATGTGAAAAGTCAACAAATGCTGTTTAGTGCATGACTTGGTTCTCTCACATTCATTTCACTTTTGGTGATTGCATGTCAGGTCAACCAGAGGTCCCCAGCTATTTTTGTTTTCTGGTGAAAGAAATACATAAATGAAGAAAGAAAACATTTTAAATGTCATGCATGAAGAGGGGGCTCAAAATTACAATTTTTACTTGAGCTTTAGAGCCAATTTACAGGGGTGTAAAAGGCTTTTGAAGGATGGCAGCATTGTTATGTTTTTACAGGTCTGTTTGTAAAATCTGCTGACTTCTTGGCTGTGACTCAAGAACTATTAAAGATATCTTAATATCCTTTTACATTTTGTTTCTCAACAAACTTTTCTTTAAGGGTCCTATATGGGGATTTCATTGTACACTGTTAAACATTTCTGTAATTTCTACAGTCATTTACTGTATATCACCAATGCATTGAATTTATTTAATACACAAGTTTAACAATTTGAGTTGAATTACTGAAATAAACAAACTTTTCCATGACCTTCTCATTTATTGAGATGGAACTGTATGTAGCTAACGTTTGTCTGTGTGTTTGTCAAATTTTTTGTAACCTAGTAACATTTACCTGTCAACAGTAACAAACATTACTATGGTAAACTGTGCTGTGATTTCAAACTACTTTTGACAGCTTATGGAATTTTTTAAAAATACTTTATTGAATACTTTTAACAAGCAATGCTTATGTTATATTAACATTGTTAACAAATGTGAAGTTTTATGGCTAATTAAAGTTTTATGGCTAGCTGCCTTTCTAGTTTTAGAATTTGTTTGTTATAGTTTCTAATGGAATTTAAGATTTACTGCATTTTTTGTATTTGTGTTTTAAAGGCAACTGCAATGAAGCATCAAGAAAGACATGAGCTGGCCAACCCCCCGAGACTGATAATTCATGGTAAGAGAACAACTGGGTTTGATAGATGTGTGTATTCTGTATGGGGTTTGCTTTTTAAAAGTGTGCCATTTCTAATTGTTTTTCGGAGAACACATTTCTGTCACTAACAAGGTGGATGGTGAGTAAAGGTAGTGGCCACGTTTTGGAGCAGCACCTGGGTTTTGCATATGGCTATGTATTCTTTGGATGCTTATATTTTTTCCCCATTAAGTTTCCGTTGCTTAAAGATTCTTTGTTAGGATAAATCCAGATGATACAACATGTCCTAAAATGTTCTGAGACAGTTGAAATGAAGATGTACTGTTCCAGCATTGGAAGACTGTATTTGTGTTAAACATGCAATGTTTTAAATGAAAGAGTTTGATATTTAGTAATTAGTGTGTCTATTTTCATTGAATGCCAGTAGTACCTATGTAGGGTAAAATAAAATTAATTCTATATAAAAATTATAAAATCGAATTACTGTATATATATTCAAATTAATTACAGTAGTATACTGATGAATTAGATTTTTTACAGTAATTTAAAAAGTAAAAGGTAAGCTTTTTTTACAGTAATGTAAAGTACAGTTTGCAAATGTAAACTCAAATACAGTTTGCTACTGTAAATCTTAATCACAGTAAACTAAATGTCTAACAGTTGCAGCCATACCCCCAGGGGCTAAATATCACATTATTGGTGTCACTTAAGCCCGTGGGCAACCTACAGAAGCTGGGTGACAATATATTACTTGAGTAGCCTATGGTAATGAAAAAGAGGAAGTAGTTAAAGCGGTCAGCTTTCTTAGTAATTGTTAGCAAATGTGAGTGTCTAAAGATGTAACTGATTATTTTTTGCTTTTAAAGTTTAAAAAAAATGTATGCTTTAGCTACTTCTGTTAGCACAATGAAACTACTGGGTGAAAAAAACTATTAGCACTGATTATGAATCATCTTTACCCAAAATTCAAATAAGTGAATTTAATGTTTAATGAACATTACAAAACTGATCAATTTAAACTTCTATTTTGCATTTTATTTATAAAACACTATTTGTACATCATGCACTTTCCTTTGTTGTCAAATGATAACTGCATAACACAACAGTGAAAAAACAACTATAAAATAATTATAAAATGACAATTACTGTAATATAAGTAAAATAAAATGTTTTTGTTGTACTCACAAATGCAACCTTTCATTTATCTGTATTCATTTTTTATTTTTCTTCATAACATCTGCATAGAAACCACATGCCACTATTAGTGAAATATTACAAGCTATTTCTAAGATGCTAACAACGAAAAAAAAAAACATAATGATAAAGCATAGTATTCGATCATGCTGATGTTAAATTTTGCCAACAGATCATCACAAAATTTTAAAAACAGGAATCATGAATACAAGTTAGATGACTTGCTGAGTTTGACTTGATGACTTTTGAAAATAAATTATGAAATAGTTTTCAATTCGATCAGAAAACTGAATGAGTTCACTACAGTGAGTTGGTTTGCTGTGACTGGGTGGTTTGTGTCATTTTTGTTCCCTCATCAGAGAAAACTCTTTCAAAAACACGTCTTAGAGAAAGTTTAACATTGCTCTTAAAATTATGCCCCATGAAAACATACAGAATGGGGTTCAGGCAACTGTTGAAATACGCCAAAGAGACGGCCAGTGGATCCACTGCGTAACAGACTGAGGAACTTGATTCCCCTCCGTATATTATTATCAAATCCACTATGTGATACGGCAGCCAGCACAGAAAAAAACCCACAATTACAGCCAACATGATGCGAAATGCTTGTCCAGAGTGAAAATGTCTCCTGCCTAGCTTGCATGCGATGATCCTGAGCCCAAACCGGTGTGATCACCTGAGTAAACCGATCCACACTAATCAAGTTCAAGGTGTAAACACTGGCAAACATGGTGATGAGCAACACGAAGTGGAAAATCTTGCAC
The DNA here is from genome assembly GCF_963082965.1 of Carassius carassius. Classification (NCBI taxonomy): domain Eukaryota; kingdom Metazoa; phylum Chordata; class Actinopteri; order Cypriniformes; family Cyprinidae; genus Carassius; species Carassius carassius. The sequence goes on along the minus strand of NC_081788.1, from coordinate 24,165,126 downwards.
GTTGTGGATCCGTATGGCCAATAATCATCAAAATCACTCTCGATCACATATAGTAAAGAGTGAGAAGGCAGCAAAAGAGGTCGGCAACCGCTAGATTTATAAACCCTACTGTATAAACAGTCCTCTTCATCTTCAATCCAGCAACATACAGGACAAAGACATTTCCAGGAACACCTAGGATCAAGGTCAGGTAGAAGAAGACCAGAGAAATCCCTCTCATCGGACATTTCAAAATAATCCCCCATTGCAGTGATGGAGCTGGTTTATCCTGATAATATATATCGTTTTGTCTATGTAAAATCATAAATCATATTTAAAGTGTTGTGTCAGATAAGAGACTTTTATAGCTAACTGATTATATGATCAATGCATTTCTATTATCGGAGAAGCTGAATTATGATAACAAACATGCAGCATGCTATTTCAGCATTAAAAGTACAAAAATATCATATAAATAACTCTAGGCAAGTAATCATGACTCACCTTGTGATGATTCGATTCACAATTATTCCCATAAATGTTTTCTTCTCTGATGTTCTAGACTTTTTACCACTTCTTCAATTTTGTTACTTCATCATGCTTCAGCAACATTTCAAACATGGCTGAGTTGTGAAACATCACGACCAACTCTGTAAAGCTGGTTAAACCGGAATTCATAAATTGAAAAAATACTGATGTTAGACTAAAATGGCAATTTAACATGTAAATAAATGCAGAAATGAAGTCAACATATTTCATAAGTCAATTTTATTTACATAGCATTTATATGTACAATTGTTTACAGAAATTCATAAGGATAATTTTAAAACGTATTATTGTTTGTTTGTAATTTAATATTGTACTTACCGTAATATGTATTTATAGTATAGAGAGCTGGACAAAGATATAGCCCCGTGAGTAAATTATACATTTTAAACATTTTCAAATGAGAGCCATTTTGCATACAACTGATATTTTTTTCTTTTAAAGAGGAATGTTTGAAGAACAAATAATGTTGAAGATAGAGATGTATCTTGTTTTGTTCTATCAAAACAATTGCCTAGACCTTTCTGAGTGCCAGAAATATTATCTTCCCAAATTCAACATGCCCTCAAGATGTGCTAAAGATATTTCAATATCCTTTTATAGTCTAAATTTTTCTTTTGGTATATTCAGTTTTAAGGCTCTGCAGGGTTCGGTTCCTCATATATGGAGATCTCAAAAGTGACTCCATGAGCAAATTGACCTGGTTGAATTTGACCTGTTTTAAAATGGTCAAAGACCAAATTTGGTTTTGTGTTTATCTAATCATGATTGTTGACACCGCAAAAATGTAAATAAGAATAGCAACCCAGGGTTTAAGAATGTACAGAACACTGTGACATGTCAGGTTATGAATAACCAGGATTTATACTTACTATTTATGTTTGCCTTTCGTCAGAAAAATACATCTACAAAATCAAACATTTTAGCCAGGTAAGTTTCTGAAATTTGTTCCTGTAGCTGAAGTCTAGAGCATGGTGCTAGCAACAAAAGGTTGTGGATTCAACAGCCATCACACATACTGAAAAATGTATGCTCTAAATGCTTTGATGCTAAATGTTTAAATGTAATAATTCTAAAAAATATATAGCCTATGTTTAATAATGTATTTTATACTGTAGCTAATTTTATAACACTACAGTCTTATGATAAAGTGTGTGTGGTGGGGGGAGCAAGGGTACGTAGTTATAATACTTCATATAGTTATAATACTTAACAGAAAATCTTAAGCTTGAACATTTGAAATGTTGCCTCAAACATATTTGACATTTTAAGTCATTTATAACATGATTGGGTTAGATATACAGTAAATTAACTAGAATAAATTAACTATAAATTTGTTAGAATTTATAAAAGCAGATGTTACAGTCATCACATCCAAGCTTTATAAAAGTGGTGAATGATAAATGTTTAAGTAAATAGAAAAATCAGATTTTTTACCATCTGAATGTCTCAACAGAAATCGAGACTCATCAGACCAGGCAACTTTTTTTTTTCAGTCTTCAACTGTCCAATTTTGGTGAGCACGTGCAAATTGTAGCCTCTTTTTCCTATTTGTAGTGGAGATGAGTGGTACCCGATGGGGTCTTCTGCTGTTGTAGCCCATCCGCCTCAAGGTTGTGTGTGTTGTGGCTTCACAAATGCTTTGCTGCATACCTCGGTTGTAACGAGTGGTTATTTCAGTCAAAGTTGCTCTTCTATCAGCTTGAATCAGTCGGCCCATTCTCCTCTGACCTCTAGCATCAACAAGGCATTTTCGCCCACAGGACTGCTGCATACTGGGTGTTTTTCCCTTATCACGTAAACCCTAGAAATGGTTGTGCGTGAAAATCCCAGTAACTGAGCAGACTGTGAAATACTCTCTGTGAAAAATTCTTTCCCATTCTGACGTTCAGTTTGGAGTTCAGGAGATTGTCTTGACCAGGACCACACCCCTAAATGCATTGAAGCAACTGCCATGTGATTGGTTGATTAGATAATTGCATTAATGAGAAATTGAACAGGTGTTCCTAATAATCCTTTAGGTGAGTGTGTATATATATACCTTTATGTATGTATATATACCAAAAAAAAAAAAACCTTATTTTATGTTTTGCTTTTTTATTTGAGCGCATCAGTCGTCTGTGAGGGGCTGATGCGCTGTTTTGTGTTTATTTTGTGATTATTAAAGTTTCATTTTGATTGTCCGCCGGTTCCCGCCTCCTTCTTCCGGATGTACATGGAGGGTTTATTATTACACAGACATACTTGTGAAATGTGGAGATGAAATGTGTTTTTTTACTGTATTTTTATTGTATTCACTGTTTTGTTTTCATTGAAAAATTTATGTTTTTCAATTCTGCACGTATTCACTGGCTCAGTTTCTGTCACATTGAACCTTCAGGTCAAGCTCAAACAAGCTTTTCATGCATTAAATACAGCAGCTTATCACAATAGTTATCCACAACACAAATGACAAACAGCTTTAAAAGTATGACAACTAACACATGACAACATAAATAAAAAATAATCTGACATTTAATTCTATCTACATTCCTTAAAATTATTTACTACTGACTGACTGATTTATTTCATACAACTTTATTTACAACCTGCTACTTTGGTGAATACTTCCACTAGTTTTTCTTGGCTTTCTCCTTCATCCTTTTCTGGTATTCAGCAATCTTTCTGTCAAAGAGCCCTGGAAAAATGAAAAAAACTTTTTTTTAATTTCTATTCAAGATCATTTTTATATTGGTAGCATCCTCTTCTTAAGCAAAGTACCAGTCATTAAGATGACAATATTAAAGATACCTCAAAATGTGACATTTATTATAATGAAGATTTTAAGCTCACTTTAATTAAACATAATAAAATAAAAAAAATAAAAAATCACTATTAGTCATGCTTGCCTTCATTCATATTACTCAGTACAAATTTGACATAATATTTATAATATATATCTTGATGTTGTTTCAACATTAATTTAGAGATTCAGTGTGAAAATATATAAAAAATAATACATTTTAATGTTAGGTCAAAGTGTTCATGTCTCACCTGTGCCGTCCTGAGAGGCGGGTCTCTGTTCCATTTCCTGAATGAAGAGGTCGAACATCTGCGTCTGTACAAATGTCTTCACAAACCGTCGGGTGCTCTTGGATTCTATTGCTTTACAGAAATTTGTTCGCTTGAACTCGCCCTGCTGGTCTTTGCCATTCCGCACAATATACTTAGAGAAGTGGCCGACAGTATTGATAAAAAATGGTAAGAAAGCTTCTGGGACCACCCGGTTCAACTCCTCCAGACCTGAAGTGATGACAAATGATATAAATATAGGTTATTAGTTTTAAATACTTGGTCATAATAATTGTGTAAGTGAATGTAGGAATAATTTCGATTTTTACATTTATGCTATTGTTTTGAGAGAATTATATGCCGTTTCTAGGGTGCGATTGTGATCGTTTACATAGCAAAGTCATGGCATCTTGCAGTTGTGAATATGAAACATTAACGAAAACAGTTTAAAATGTATTTAACACAAGTAATATTAGCGATTAAAGACACATCATATGTCCGGAAATGTCTCAAATTGACAGAGGTGCTGTGTTTCATTAACAGTCGCAACCCAGCATGTGCTGTGTTGCCATGTCCACTTAGAATACTTTTTTGGCTTACTTTTCATAATATCTCTTGTTAATATTACCAGTTGTGGACTGCACTTTTGAACTTATTTACAAAAACACAGCAGCATAGTTAGCTTAATTTAGTCTTATTTGCTGTGGCTAGTGCGAAGTAGCTTATTATTGTGCTATTTTGTTAAAATCAGGTGCTGGGTTTTCTAGCAAAATATGGCAACAGTCAATGATGATTGGTTCGTTGCGAGGCGGGGTGGGGGGTATACCTTATTACGGGTTTGTTCAAATACTTAAAGGTGCTGTAAGTAGGATTGACAGTGGTTGAACTAGGTATTGCAGTCCAAATTAAAAGTATTGGAGAGTTTTTTTAGCTGGCCCCACCTCCTCAGACTCTATGCACACACTGGTTGCCAGATGAATTAAATGAAATACGATGTGTTTTCCACCAACTAGCAACCCGGGGTTCCAAAATACAATTGGGTAAACTGGCAGTGGGCAGGTTTTACAATCCAAAACAGAGACCCGTAATGCATATTTTTAAAGGAGAATAACTTTCAGATAAACAACTTAACTTAGCATGTTTCTTAAATATCTACAAACATATAATGGTATTTTTATTCATTAGTAGTGTCAAAAACTTACATACAGCACCGTTTACCTTTAACACTATTTATGAGCAATGAGGAAATTGATAAATAAAAAACCAACTCCTCTAAATATGGAGAAAAAATGCTGCTTACTTGATTTCTCATTTTTGGCACTGAGGGCCTGCTTGATTTCTTGTTTGAGTTTGTGAGGTAATATTGTGTCCTCATCTCCCATCTGTTTGGAGAAACATTTCAACCACAGTCACCCACACTATTTCCATCAGTCACTTTTCAAGGCAACAAATTAAAGGATGCTCTCTATGATGTAAACGAGAACTTACACACTTGATAAATGTCTCCTTCCTGCCTTCTGACAAGTCAACAACAAGCAGCTGTGGGAGTAGTTGAATTTAGATGTCAGCTTGTAGCGTTTGAAATGTAAATTGGTTGCAATATTTTAACAGTGTCAAGAGTCTGGTCTCTCACCTCGCTCTGGTCAGTGGCCTGATCTGCAAGACTTTTCTGAACACCCAGCAGGTATGGTGTGGGTGCCATGACGACGTCGATTAGGATCTCAGGAACGATGGAAATTAGTGTGTGCTGCCAGATGAATGGATACAGGAGAACAGCCACTGCGTGGATCACCTGAGACAACGTCCTGCAGATATAGCATGGGTTTGATCAGGATTGGTTATGCATAAATAAATCAAAGCAAAACCTAAAACTTGTGTATGTGTGTTTGGTCACCCAAGCTCGTCAGCGATGAAGATGACCCTCCGCTCGAGTACGGTAGCAGCAAACACCTGGAGCACCTCCTCATCTGTCAGGCATTTGAACAATGTGCGGAAATCTACGTGCTCCAGCCAGGAGTCTGTTGGACGAGTCAAACTGATGATCTACAGAGAGATAAACGGATGCTCTATTATAGGTACAGGGGATAACTATGGGGGTGTGGGTGGGTCATTTATTTGTCCATAAACTATTTTCCTCTTTGACACTGTAAAGCTGCTTTGACACAACCAGTGAAAGATCCATGCACTTGGCCCAAGGTAGGTATCCAAAGCAAAACCTAAATGAGGGAATTGATAAATAAAAAACCAACTTATTTGCAGTTTTCTTCACAAATAAGACAAGAACCATCAGTGACCAATTCTCCACACCGCAGACTGAGGACAACTTCACAATGACCGACGCACACTCTTTCTCCTCCTTCTCCCCACTCTCAGAGATGGACGTTTCCAAATTTCTCCTGTCCAATCATCCTACTACTTGTCCACTTGATCCGATCCCCACTCACTTCCTTCAAGCGATCTCTTCTTCAGTCATACCTTCGTTTACTCACATTATCAACTCCTCTCTTCACTCTGGAACATTTCCCTCAGCATTCAAGCAGGCTCGGGTAAGCCCACTGCTCAAGAAACCATCTCTAAATCCAGTGCTTCTTGAAAACTACAGACCAGTATCCCTTCTTCCATTCATTGCAAAGACACTTGAGCGAGCTGTGTTCAACCAGCTTTCTATGTTCCTTGTACAGAACAACCTCCTGGACAGCAACCAATCTGGCTTCAAAAGTGGCCACTCAACTGAGACTGCTCTGCTCACAGTTACTGAAGCCCTGCAGCTAGCAAGAGCAGCCTCAAAATCCTCAGTACTCATCTTACTGGACCTGTCTGCTGCTTTTGACACCGTTAATCACCAGATTCTCCTGTCCACCCTCAGAAAGATGGGCATCTCTGGAATCGCACTCCTGTGGGTTAAGTCCTACCTCTCTGACAGATCCTTCAGTGTGTCTTGGAGGGGTGATGTTTCTAAGTCACAACACCTTACTACTGGGGTTCCTCAAGGCTCAGTACTTGGACCACTTCTCTTCTCCATCTACATGACGTCATTAGGATCTGTCATTCAGAAGCATGGCTTTTCTTACCACTGCTACGCTGATGACACCCAACTCTACTTCTCATTCTAACCAGATGACCCGACGGTAGCTGCTCGCATTTCAGCCTGTCTGAATGACATTTCTACCTAGATGAATGACCATCACCTTCAGCTTAACCTTACGAAGACAGAACTCCTGGTGACTCCAGCTAACCCATTGCTTCATCACAACTTCTCTATACAGCTGGGTTCGTCAACCATTTCTCCTTCGAGGACAGCCAGAAACCTAGGAGTTGTGATGGATCATCAGTTAAGCTTCACAGACCACATTGCTACAACTACCCGGTCCTGCAGGTTTGCCTTATACAACATTAGGAAGATTAGACCCTTCCTGTCAGAGCAAGCCACCCAACTTCTTGTCCAAGCTCTTGTTCTCTCCAGACTGGACTATTGTAATGCTCTCCTGGCGGGCCTTCCTGCATGTACTGTCAAGCCTCTGCAATTGATCCAGAATGCAGCAGCAAGGGTTGTCTTCAATGAGCCAAAAAAAAGCTCACGTTACTCCTCTCCTCATCAGGTTACACTGGCTACCAGTAGCCGCTCGCATCATATTCAAGGTACTGATGCTAGCCTACAAGACGACCACTGGCACGGCACCAACATACCTAAACTCATTGGTTAAATCTTATGTGCCCTCCAGAAGTTTGCGCTCTGCAAGTGAACGACGCCTTGTGGTGCCATCCCAAAGAAGTTCAAAATCACTCTCACAGACCTTTTCCTGGACTGTGCCGAGCTGGTTGAATGACCTCCCAATCTCAATTCGTACAGCTGAGTCTTTACTCATTTTCAAGAAACATCTAAAGACTCATCTTTTTCGACAGCACTTAACCAACTAATACTAGCACTTTTCCTTTCCTTGTCTTTTCATTTATTTAAAAAAAAAAAAAAAAAACCTGGCTATGCGTTCTATATTAGACTAACTGAGACTTGTCATGGCACTTGTATACGGTTGTTGTTCTCTTTTTGACCTGACTGCTTCTATTGTTCTCATTTGTAAGTCGCTTTGGATAAAAGCATCTGCTAAATGATTAAATGTAAATGTAGGTATCCAGTGCTGGATGAAGGTTTCCTGAGTCTTTGGTCTTTTCAGGGTGAAAAGTTATTAAATTTAGGTTAAACTCAAATCTAACTTAATTTTATTATCTAATTCTGACTTCATTTCAATATGACCTCGGATTTAGATTGTCATACGAATTGGTTGCATGACCATTTATAATGATTATTCTGACATTTGATTATTCTGTTTATTCTTTCATATTATTGTTCTCGTTCATTTGGGTGCTCATGTCACTCAAAAATATGGCTTTGGTCAGTCTTGGTTATTAGACAAAGGTAACTGGCTAATACTTTAGCCAATTCAAAGTTATCAGATCAACACAAGACATCAAATTCTCAAAGATGAATCTAAAAGTAAGATACATACCTGTCTTTTAGAAAAATAAATAATATAGAGAGTGTGGACACACACTCATCTGGCTACAGAAGCCCCTACACTTTTGCTGCAATCCTTTAATTACAACACCAAACATCCCCCAAATGGAGGCATGTACATACAGTTATCAGTTCCTTCTCAACCCCCCTCCACTCGGTTCACTCAGAATGGTCAATAGTATAATGTTCTACATGAATGCAAGTAATATTTACAGTCATGTTTGGTATCATTTGAATAGTCCCAGGGCGAGTGGTACAATGGTCTCAATCTTACAAAAGTAGACTAAAAGATGGTACAGTTCCTAAGAGTTAAGATATTTTTGCTTACTGTAATGGGAGTGCCCTTTCCCAGGGTCTTCCATGTAAATTACCTTCTGTTCCCATTGAGGTGTAAAACCTTAATGCAAATTCTATGTGAGAGAGGCGTTTCCTGCATCTCCACTCTGTGGGGTGTCTCGAAGATGCTTGTGTATGTTTGTACTGTCTGTTTCTAAGGAGATTAAAGTATCTGAGGTTCTTTCATCCTTAATAAAGCGCTATACAAATAAAGGCAACTTGACTTGACTCAGGGAGGAAATTTCTTTCTCATTTGAATCATTGCTAAAAAAAATGTAGTGATATAAATTGGTTTGTTCTTTAGTTTTATTAGTTGTATTTAGTTTTCATGTTTGATGTTTTCAGCCTAATTGTAATTCTCTTTTTTGTCATATAGTTATATATCCATATAGTCAGTTCTGATAAATTAAGTATTAAGTATTTTTTCTTTAGTAATTTGTTGCTAACTTCCATTTCGCAACTTGAAATTGAGTACCCTCAATTATAGAGATATTCAGGCAGAACTCAGTCAAGTTGGTACAAAGCATGAGGACATACCTGCAAGAAACAGCTTATCTCTGACCCTTTTCCCTGAGCTATTACTTCACTCACTTTAATTTCCTGCTGTTTTGCCAAAGCTGAGGGGGTGTGTGTTTGTGAATAGCGTGCCTCTGCCTGTGTGTCCGCTTGTTTGGAATTAGAGATGTATTAATTTACACCTCCTTTAATGTATTGTAATTGACTCTAGTTTAAAATTACTGTGGAAAATACATGTAAAACCAGCTTTTATTCTCTTCCACAATTCCACAGCCTCTTCCTCTTTTTTTTGTATTTCATAGAAAATGACAGACTAACACCAGTTTTTTTGGTTTTTGGTGTTGGCTAGAAATGGAAAGTGTAGCAGCTGCTGTCTTGAGCAACACTTATGTCATTAGGATAACCACAATTGTTATTGTGAGTCATTGCATCACTAGTACTTACCTCAGTGCCTCTTTCTGGAATAAAACTTTTGATATTAACAGTGTGTCCAGGAGCAGGAAACGCAGACTCCCTCAGGCTCTGCATAAATGGGTAAATCATCGCCATAGAGTATTTTCTGCGCTGTTCCACCTCATCAAAGATCTAAAACAGGGAGCAGACAGATTAAACAATGCAGGAAACAGGCAGAATTACAAAAAAAAAAGAAAGAAAAAAAAGGTTGGTGTGCAAACACCCACATTTTTGAATATGTCCATTTCTTTAAGATCACATAAGCTTTAGTCATATAGCATTCGTCATTGATGTTTTCCTGAATGAACAAACTAATTTCCAGTCATGAGAGAGCATTCACCTAAAAAAGTACCTGAACAAAGTTCAGCTCAAACAAACAAAACATACTCCAGTAACTGTAGCACTAAATTCAGACATTAAACAGACAGCTCAACAAAGAGAGCAAAGAGAGCACATATTACACAACCCATTTCAGACTAGTAAATGACTTTAGATTATCAAAGCCAATAAACTCCTAATTAATACAAAGTCAAGAAAAACTAAAGGCAAATCTCTCAAATACAGATAAAAACAATAAAGCACATAGGAGGTTACAGATGACCGTGCAGTAGACTATGATATTTACCTTGGAAAAGAGTCCAAAACAGGCTAAATTACTGATGATACAGTAGGCTTCAGGTAGACGAGCTCCCATCCCATCAGGCTAATTAAAAAAAGAGCAACGACAAGAGAAGCTATTTTTAGAAACACTTTCAAAAAGTGATGCTTAACCTGTTGCTATGTTGCCAGAGTGTTTTTGTTAGCGGGTGGCTTTGTAAGTTTCACACTTAAGGTAACGTATAAATAACAGGAAGCATCACTGATGATATCAGTCAACATTTACCAATAGCCTCCTACAGTATCCATTCTTCCTCGTTCCATCAACATCTGTAAGCACGAAAGAGAATGTTTCACTGTGAAATAGAGAAAAAGAGAGGGACGATGAAAAATACAGTTTCTGCCTCCATATAGCATGCTGGGAGAAATGAAGTATGTGGTGAAAGTACCTGGAATATTCTGTTAAGGGCGCCCAGTTTACACCCTCTGGGAAGCAAAAGAGTGTGAGCCCCTTTAACGTCTTCTCTTCCTCCTCCTTCTGAAATCGCACCATTCCATCCTTCTGTACTCAACAGACACAGAAAAAGACAAATGGGGAGCAAGACTACATTAATAAGCATCAGGGACAGAACATGCAAATGGAATTTATCATTCATGGAGATCTCATTCATATCAGAATAACAACGAATGAGCTATATAAATTTTTATTTTCACACATTTCCTTGATCGTGTCATTTAAGTAAAAATTAATAAATAAATATGTGTGTGTGTGTGTGTGTGTGTGTGTGTGTGTGTGTGTGTGTGTGTGTGTGTGTGTGTGTGAGACCCTGGAGCACAAAACCAGTCTTAAGTTGCTGGGGTATATTTTTAGCAATAAAATTATTGATTTTTCTTTTATGCCAAAAATCATTAGGATATTAAGTAAAGATCATGTTCCATGAAGATATTTTGTAAATTTCCTACCATAAATATATCAAAACTAAATTTTTGATTAGTAATATGCATTGCTAAGAATGAATTTGGACAACTTTAAAGGAGATTTTCTCAGTATTTAGATTTTTGTTACACCCTCAGATTCCAGATTTTCAAATACTGTCGGATCCTAATAAATCATACATCAATGGAAAGCTTATTTAAACCTATTTTAGATTATGTATAAATCTCAATTTAAGACTGGTTTTGTGGTCCAGGGTCACACACACACACACACACACATATAATATGTATGTACATAAATAAATAATACTATTACAAATAATAATACTATTACTAATAATTAATTATTATTAATCAGTTATTCACTATAATTAGTCTTTATTCACCTTCAAAGGACTAGGCCTATATTAAACAACAAAATACTACATATCGTTAATAAAATAAATATTTCTAGATTAATTAACCCATCAGTTAAGTCATATTAAAAAGTAGACACTTATCTTTAAAAAAAAAGCGAACAAAGACAATAAATCCTTTTGAAAGAATTATGTAATAAAACGATTGGTCTAATAAAAAGTTATTCAACAACTGAAGACACAATAGCACTTTTAATGAAGCCATAATAATGTGAACCGTGATGTAGAAAACTGTAACATTCCTCATTTGTATGTCGCGTTTGATTTCAGCCTTTACTAATTCAATAAATGTAAAATGTATCGAATTGTTATTGAATGGAAATAATGCCACAAGTGCGGCAAAAGTACTAAATATTTTCTGAATGCTACATGTGCCTGCATGCAGAGCACACGGTTTGTCTGCATCACCTTAGGGAACTGATAGATGATCTGTGGCTCATATATCCCATCTTTGGTCTTCTTAGGTCGAACCACCACCAGATATTCAAAGAAAAACCCGCTAGCGTATCGCTGCTCCTTTGCCTTTTCTTCTATAGGGGAAAGGTCTGTGCTTGCAGGTAGATCTAGTTCCTTACCAGTTCCTACAAAACACACACACACACACATGTTAGCTTCCGTGATGTTTACCTCTTTTTAAAAGCAAATGCTCTGGAACCAAACTGAGACTGTTTTCATGTCATTTCATGGATAGACTACCAAACCAACTGTTTATAAATGTTTGATTTCAAAACCGTCCAAAAATGTTGCTCTTCCGAAAAAAGCACTTGAGATGATGATCCAAAAGTGAATGCTGCTCCACAAACAAGTACAAACAAATTGGAATTGAGAAAGACGGAGCACTTCTGTGAATTTCCGTAACATCTCCATTTGAGCCTGCTTTTTGGCAGCCTCCCCCAACACACCGCAAACAAAGCCGACAGGAATACCAAAGGAGTCCACTAAGTCACAAAGTCTTGTTCTAGCTTGATTTGCCTTACCATGGAAACCCTCAGGGTGCATTTCTCTAAAGGACAGAACAATAACTGTTGCTTGTAACTGAAAAGAAAAGAAGTGCACTAAAGAACAGATGCAAATTGTGTGCTTTGACTGACTTTGTGAACCTCCTACTGACTTCATTAATGAATTTTAAATGAACAACATATTACAAGCAAATCTTTCTAAATATCTTGAATTGAAAAGCACATAATCAAAACTCCAGTTCGAAAGATAAATTAGCCTATTTTTAGGCACTTGCCCTAATTACGCTCTTAGACCAGAGAATGAGTCATGCAGAAATGTTTTGACAAGGTTAACTAGCCTACTTTTATATGCAATATATAGCCAATGGCCACAGCAAAAGATCACAATGTTTTACATAGTGAAGTTTTCTGTGCATTCAACAGAGATTCTTTTTGTTACTTAAAACATTCAAACAAACACAGTGTATGATTCAGCTGAATTTTAAGTAGCTGAAGTAGCTAGATATGTTTGTAAAAAATTCTAAAGCAATATTTAAACAAAATTTCTCACTGTCTTTGCTGATTTTCCCCCGGAAGGATGAAAATAAGGTACTGAACCTCTTCATGGCTCCCATGTCTTGTTGATCTTCACCTGGAAGAAAGACACCTGAGCAATAAAATGCACAAAACAGTACAATTAATCAAATGCGAACATAGCGAATTACTCAAGAAAGCTCAGAAATGTCACCAGAAATGCCTTGATCACCAACTCATGGTTGGACATTCACTTCCTCAGCCAAAGAGGTTTGACCATTGACCATAGCTTTGACCATTGACATGTTAATTTTAATTCCAACAAATTTGATTTATTCTTTCCCACGTGATTATATTTTCAATAGTTCCTCACCAGAAACCACAAAGACTCTTGCTGAACCTGCATTGACATTTAAATAGCTTACCATGTGCCAGACAGTTAACTGAAAAGAATCATTATATCCCTACAATATTGTGACAGAAACTATTCAACAAGTCCAACAGCATGATAAATCTAACTAACAAAACAAAAAGTCCAAGACATACATGCCGATAGACAGACAGACAGAAAGGCAGATAGAAGTCTTGCACAACACATTAAAGTAAGATAAATTATAACTTTCTATTCTGTCAGATCAATTAAATAAGAAAATAAAAATTTAAACAATTACTATTTCTATTTACACTGTACATAAACACTAAAACAGCGTGGTTGAACTTACTCAGATGTTTACGCGAGTTTGCCTTCGTTCCTCTTTTTTTGACGTTAGAGAGAGTAATTGTGCTCATGTTCGAATCTCTTTGCGTAAAGTTGGTCAATTAAAGTGATATGTTTGTCGTGATCTCACGGCAGTCTTTCCCATATGCGTGCCAGATCACTGTATTAACGAGACTGCGCGCAGCCAACATGTGTGCGCCCTGCAGATGTCAGACTCGCGAAAGACTCGCGAATCAATGATTCAATGAGTCGAACCAAACTGTTCGTGAATCATTTCACTGTTAGGGAGAGTCAAACAGCATGAAATACAGTGATAAATAGCATTATATACACATATCCTGTTTTACTTCAAAGGGAAATCAGCGAAAACAGGATGTGGGCGTCTTTGTAAATCATTTGAGAACTCAAAACAATGTATTTTATTAAGTATACTTAAGTAAAGTTCAAGTATATTTTTAAGTATACTTTATGTAGCAAGTATACAAATATCAGTGTTCTAGTAGTATAATTGTTAGTGTACTACTGTTTCAATACTCCTTGGGACTAAATTGGCCCACTTTCTAGTATAACAGTAGCAAACTTTGAGTACACAACTAGTTTACCTCTATGTTTGTAGTTTGTACTGCAATTATACTAAAAGTGAACTTATAGGTATACTGATAGTTTACTAATTAAATACTTTGTACACCTTGAAGTATAGTCTCAGTAAACTACTAGTTTAGTAGATTTATACTGCAAGCATACTCATAAGTTTTCTGTAAGTGAACTTTACATCATACTACTACATCCCTATTTAGGTTTTCATTTGTATATATTTTGTTTTATGAATATCTGAAAATACAAAACATCCAAAGAAAGAATAGGGTATCTGCTTGTAAACAGTTTCATAAAAAAAATAAAGAAATAACATTTTGAACAAAAAGCTGAAAATAGATTCGATCAACATCCCAAAGCTTGACTGTAATTGATTGGGTCATTCCTGTTATACAGTGACTTTTATGTCTCAATGACTTATTTACTCACATTTTCTCTAAAAAGAGTCACATATTTAAAAGATATTGCTTAAATTTTATATTTAGGTCTTCATTATCACTTAAACAGAGAAAATGGACATTATAAAAACTATTTTGTGTTTTACACACCCTTTTATTGATACGTGCATTCAATTGTATAATGTCCTCAGTGCAAAGTAATCAACTTTCATAAGAAATGTAAACCATGAAATGATAAAACCTCAAAATATGTATTAATTATGTTATAGACTATGCTTTCAAGAACTGACATCATTTATTTTTCTACTGTAGCCTATTCAACTGTACAAACTGAGGTAAGTTGCAACTCTCAATCCTAAAATTAATTTTTTTCTTTTATTTTTTTAAATCTTATCCTGCTTGTCCCACCCTTAAAGTTACACCCTGTTAGTCTATATTATGAAGAATGTTTGTCTTATCAAAAGAATGTAAAAACAAATCTGACATAGTTATAAAAATTCTGTTAATCTGTAGAAGGTTAGCTAGCTAAATGTTGATCACTCAATGAACTATGGCTAAGTTTTCCACCCTGTTAGGTTTATAGACCTAACAGGGTGGAAATTCTAATAGAATAAATAGTATTTAGTGTATATAGCAAATTTCTATATATACTGTGCAGATTCAGAACCCTTAAGCTCCCAGGTCACTGGTAGAGAACTCAAGCTTGGAGGAAAAAAATTAATAAAGGACCACCCACTTGGCTGAGTGGGGAAATATTTAAATATTTCATACAATTAACGCAGCATCGATTTTTCCCATCATAATTATCATCATAATAAAAAACACACACACAAAAAATCGCATCACTATCCATTATTGTTCATACTTTTGATGTTTTTGTTTGTTTGTTTGTTAATCTAGTTAATCCAAATGATATATAACATATTTACTTAATGCTGTAAAATAATTTATTATGTCTGTCCTCTCTCATTTGTAATTATTTCTCTAGCCATCTGAACAGATAATTGTTTTGCTACCATGATTGACTGTGATAAGGATCCACATAGCTATTTATCCACATATAAGGAAATCTGGATTATTATTTATTTTTATTTTTTGGTATTATTTTGAAACAATATATTATATGTCCAGTTCCACACGTTACAGATGGAAAACCAGGTCAATGACAGAAAGCTTGTCCACCGTTAAAACCTGTAAACTCTGGTGTTCCACACTGTTATACTCCGTTCCACCTTGTTTTACTCCTTTCCACCCTGTTAGACAATTCATTTTAAATAATAATTTGACAGCAATGTTAAATATTTGGCATACTTTTGTCTTATTTTGTGAGATGAGAAGCACTAACAGCATATATATGTTTTTGAGCTAAATTTTGTATTATTTACCACCCTATTGGCAAAAATGGGCACAAAAAAAGTACCTGTTCTTAATAATTAAGACATATTCTATTCATCAATAATTGTTCTGTTATTGTTTTGAAAAAAAAATGATAATAATAAGATGGCATAAGGGACTAGAAAAGCTCATTATTGTTTAACATTTACATTATTATCATTAGTATTATTAGCATGTTGTGATATCTATCTATATGTCCCTAACAGGGTGGAATATTTTCATGAACAATCTACCTATAATTATTATTTTTTGGAGTCCCTGAGCTTGACCAATATGTATTCCTAATAGTTAAGCATGTCACTATTTTGGTAGAATGCAAAAAACATACAATCATGAACACTTATGAAGCAAAAATGTTACCGCATACCAGGAATGACCCCATTATTTTTTCCAATTATTAAATTACTTTTTCGGTCTACATTTTATTCCATAATTTTACAGTTTTGATGCTGTTTCATGTCAGATGATCGTGTTACATGTGTTAGTATCTGTTGTGTTTTCTTGAAGATGCTAGTACAGAAGATGTGTACTAGCGCCCTCTATCATATAACAATGAAAACACAGATTCTAGGAGCACTAGTATAGTTCAAATACGTTTAGACTTTTTGTAAGTATAAGTCAAGTATACTTTAAAGTCATTTTAATTATATTTCTGAGAAGTACATAAAGCCCATTTCTGAGAAGTACATAAAAAGTAAACTTAAAGCATACTTTCCTATTTTAGTTTAAAATAAGTATACTAATAGCACACTTGAATAAATGTATTTTTCGTAAGGGTAATAACACATCTGCTGGCTTCATAATTAAGTTAATTCACTTGGTAGAAAACTGTCAGTTTCACTTCAGTAGATACAAAAGAAGTCTTACCTTTGTTGGTCTCAATTTCTCCATCTGAGAAAGCTCTTCTCTTATCTATGTCCTCTTCATGTTCTTGAGATCTTTCTGTAGGCCAAGATAGAGACAACTGAACCATATGCTAGTGCCTAGAAGTGTTAATTCGTCTGTATAGGCTTCTCTTTTGCAGTTTATTTACAAAGCAAAGCACCAATTTGGATGGCTGGGTGTGTAAACTGAGTAACTCACGTTCACGTCGATCACTTCTAAATGAAGAAAATAATCTTCTTCTGAAATTTTCCCCTTCATCCGGTGGCAGTCTAGCTGTAGTAGTAATAGAGACAAATGAAAAGATAAGGAATATTTTCAGAAGGTGAATATGTTGAGATTTGAAACACCCTTTACTGCTTTAATTAATATATATATCTATTATTACAATTCAATTGAATTAATAAACTACTTACTCTTTGAGCGCATTGAGGAGAACGTCCAGGTTCTCCTGGGTGATGTCATTGTGTCACCTACCAAAATACATGTATACACTTAGTCACAAGTCACAAGTTTCTTCCATATCTTTTTTCTCGGTCACAATCTAAAATAAATTATTTGCGATGTAATGTATCAGAGAGAACCCTGACTTCAGTAAAAGTTCCGTCATTGTGAGAAACTTCCATGATTTTTTTCCCAAAGACCAAGTGTGTTGGATTCAAATATAGCATCATATCAGGTAAGCAATCATATCTGAGCCTTACTATCTTTAACATACTACATACAATGCCATAAAGCCACATGCAGAAAAACAGTCTGCATAAAACCATAGTTTTATAAAAATTCTAGTAATTGTAATAAAAAAATAAAAAACTTAAAATACATCAGGGAAAACTTGTTAAATAGTTAACTGTCAGTGAAATCCTTTTACATTTAAACAGAAAACTGTAAGTGTACTGTTATACTGTAAAAAATAATTGCATTATTTACATAAAAATATGAATACTTGAAAATAACTACTGTTTAAATGTTTGAGGTTAGTATGCAACAAGGACACATTAAATTGATCAAAATTGACGTTAAAGACATCTATAATGTTACAAAAGATTTTCATTTCATATGAATGCCGTTCTTTTGATCTTTAAAATTAAATGATTATGGAAATTTAAATGAAAATAAATAGTTTCCACAAATAATATTAAGCTGCAAATTCTGAGCACCAAAAAAATCTGAGCAACAAATCAGAAGGATTTCTGAAGATCATGTGACACTAAAGACTGGAGTAATGATGCAGAAAATTCAGCTCTGACATTACAGGAATAAATTATATTTTAAAATATACTATAATAGAAAACAGTTAGATGTTAAATAGTAATATTTCACAATATTACTGTATTTTTTTTATTAAATAAATGCAGCTTTAATTAGCATAAGAGCTTTCTTTCAAAAACATCAAAGAATCTTTCCAACCCCAAATATTCTAATGGATTATGATATTTAATAATTTACCATAAAATATTGTTCATATTTTTGACTACATTCACATAGATACCTGAAACGTTGTCATTGTATTATTATTATTTATTTTAATTATTTAATAAAAATTAAATGTTGTGTTCAATATTAATAAATAGTTCATTTTGCTTTGTATCAAGTTGTACTGTCCTGGCAAAGCTCATGTTTATTCCCAGTCTCTTAAAGAAGAATCTCCATCCTCTCCCATACGTTTATTGGCATGTTTTTGTGAAAGACGTGGTCGTTAATATACTCTGGGTCTTTTTATAGCTGGCTGTATTCCCCACAGGATGACCTCAGGTCAGCAGTAGGTCTTCTGTTGCCCCAGTGACTCAGTTATGTGGGAATATTTTGAGGATGCACTGTTGTTGTTTCAAACGAATGTAGATCTGGGCCTTAAAGAGCTCATTTATGTTATTTCAGATCCAGACAGTGGCATAGCTGCTGTTCAGTGCCTTACTTTCAGTGTAGATTAGAAATTGGAGGAATTGTGGCTCAGATATGAATAGATAGACAGAGGCTGTGTCAGCTGCTGGGAAAAGGAGAATACCCTTTTCCTAGGCTCCTCCTTCAAACATCAATCAATCGTTAACATCCATTCATTCACCCACTCATTCTCTCACTCTCTCTTTCATTATTCCAAATTAAAGGCCATTCCTCATGTGATGAATGTGGTGGGACAGTAGATGACAACTTTTTGCACTAAACAGCTGTTTTAAATAGCTCCTCAACATTGATCTTATACTAGCCTACTTGTATTCCTTCTTGTACAGTTGTTTGTTTCTTATCAAAATAAAATTCAGATTGCACTGCATCAGTGAGGGAGAATTCAATGACAAGATCTGACCTCTGAATATTCACTCTAATCTCTTGTGTCAAAATTTTGATTCAAAACAGCTCAGAGGAGTACAATTATTTATTTATTTAAAGAAGGCTTAGCAAAAAGATGTGCATGTCTCATACAACAAAAACACACTCTGACCCTAATAAGAAATTTATTGGAATAACATATTCACCTTATGGTATGGTATGGTCACCTTACTGCTCTTTCAGGATTAGTTTGAACTTTTTTCAGTTAAAGGAATTGTTCACCCCAAATTTCATGGTAGTTATGACTTAAATTTTTTTACAGTACTGGAACGATTTAGGTCCCACAAAATTATTGCTGACTTACACTGAGCTTTTAAACTACAGGTAAATGCATACAGATCTGTATTCAGCACAGAACTATGAACTGAGAACAACTGAATTTGAAGTTGAGACCTGTTCTAGATTGAGTGTGGAGTATAGTGGTTGACGCCAGTCAGTATTAAAGCATCAACACGTGTGTGTGTGTGTGTGTGTGTGTGTGTGGTGCACAACCATACTGGGTCATTATATCATGACAGTTTCTCCTTTCTATACTGCAGGATTGTTGTTCAATGCGGCAGGGACTAAAGCAGGTCAAATGCGTTGTGTTTTATGAAGTTGTGTGTAAAGATCCTGCTTGTAACAGGACATAAATCTTGTATTTCATTTTTTTTTTTTTTTGGCATGAGGCATAAAATGGTAAATACTTTTACAGTAAGCTGTCTTACCTTTCAGGTCTAGAAGAAGGACTGAAATGAGCTTAGATATGTTTAGATCACTTCCTTGAACACTAAAGACACAGAGGTCCAGCTTGCCCCGAACTCCAGAGGGCAATATAGCACCTTATGACTCAAGCGAATATGTATTTCTCATTTTCCATTATTTTTTAAACTACAGGTAAATTTTATTATTTTGACTATTGTCAGGCAACAAGTTTTGATATATGAACGGGCTAGTAGGGATATTGATAGAAAATGTCTTCTGAGATCATGGATGTTATATAAATCATTTTCTCTGTCCACAGTGAACTACAGTGAAACCAATACTTGTTTTTTTTTTATGAGGAAGTTTCTTAGAACAGGAAATTCAAAAAAGCCATATGGTGAGAGACATCAATATGTTAAATATAATTTTTAATTTTGAAAAAAAAAAAACATTGCATTTTTATTTTTGTTATATTTATTTTTTATCGAGTATATATATATATATATATATATATAGAGAGAGAGAGAGAGAGAGAGAGAGAGAGCCCTCTTTTTAATGAAACTCAATACACTAAAGTCTTTCAACAGAATGTCTCTCCATGAATGCAGAAACTTGTACAATAAGAAATTAATTTTGCATGTGAGATTTTTGTGCAAATTAAAACTTACTCAGATTGAAACAGCATATATATATATTTTTTTTTTTATAGAAAAATGCCCAATGACATGTTACCATGAAAGTGTTTATGTAAATGTAAACGTTTCCTGCTTCTACATTTGTTGCCATTTCAAATGTTTTGCTGTGCACCTGTTCTTACAATTGTGCAAAATGTTTCCTGTTCATCAGTTATAAACACAACTTAGTTTTCATGCTGTGTACTGACAGCTAACAGGTGTTTCTACAGAATGAAAGCGAGCATTATGGCCATCAAAGGACACCACACTCGTGGCTTGTAGAACAGAAACAACATGTTCAAAGTGACTTACCACAGTGCAAACTCTCTCGAGTCTCGATTTGTAGCTTGAGAAGGTTGGAATCTTCAGTTTGATTAAATATTTACCACACCACTTCAGCACGTTAGCAGTCCACAACAGTTGTTTAATGGTTTACCTGCTGAACCAGTTTCTTCTATTTACTTTCTCTTCACCCACCTTGGACTTGTCATCCCCTCACTACATGTGATTTTTTTCACTGTCTTTGTACTCTCTCAGTTACTGTACAACTGTCTTGTGTGTGTGTGTGTGTGTGTGTGTGTGTGTGTGTGTGTGTGTGTGTGTGTAAAGAATCTTGAATCACTTTGTCGCTTCTGCTTTCATTTAGAGGAAGTGTTCATAAAACAAGAACTGAAGCGAACTGTCATACAGTAGTGAGGGAATTTCCTTATTTCAAACTCTGGTGCTTTTCAGGCCTTTCTCTTACAGGTGTATCTGCAGAAATAAATGAATTTGTACCACACAAAGGTAGTTTATTGAAAGGATAAATAATATTGCCATCATTGAAAGGTTATTTTAACAATTTGTGGTTTTAATTCCAATTTTAAAATAAGCATATCTTTGTAAGCATCCAAACTGGTTCACAAAGTTTTTATATGATATTTCGTTATCATTTGTAGCCTATTAAGCGTATCCATCCACACCCATTTAATGGTGTTTTTTTTTCAATAATATTTAAAAGTGAAGATTTACACTTTCATTATTAATTCTCCCTAGGTTTCTAAGATGCCGTAATTATTCTAATCTTGGCAGACCTGCTTCCATTATTGTAATAAAATACTGTGAATGCCTAAGAATAGCTATTGGTGAGTGCATTAGTTTTAGTAATACTTTATCATGTTGCATTTGGCATTAAAACATTGCAGCGGCATATATTTTGAGGAAAATATCTGTCTATATTTTTTTATTGAGTGGATTTAAAATTGGTATAAGATTTAACAACATCTATACAAAAATGTATTTTAAAAAAAAGGCATTTTAATGGCCTATGCAGTTCACAATTCTTTGCACAATTTTTGGGAGTGAAACATTTGCAGAAAACGTTGAATAAGGACAGATGCCTTGGCAAAGCTTTCACAGGTTTTTTATTTGTAGAATCAGCTGAAGTACCCAAAGCTCAATTCTGAATACTTTCTATTAAAGATATTACTTAAATAAATTGTTATTCTTTAAACCTCACAGAAACTACTTCTGCCTGATGAGGAATCTGTGGAGAAGCGCTGCATTCTGGAGAACAGTGGAAGATCCAGGGTGAGTGAGCTCAGGTTTAGATCCTAACAGAAAGCAACAATGGTGATATAACAGGTCCGCTTGATATCTTAATGTTACAGATGTCAATATGACCATTTTCATTTATATACATGCTCTATATCATGGGGGTTGTGTGTTGATGAACAGCTAATAATTAAATAATAAAATGTAAAAAATGAAATAAATAAAATAAAAATATATTCAAAATAAAACACTTCTTTAAAAAAATCTGAAAATGTTTATTTGTTTTCCTGCATGCCATGTGATCATTTACCAACATAAAAGAACTATGTAAAGTATATATATATATATATATATACACCTCAAAAATTTACTTTTTTCACTTTTTTATTTTTCTTTATTTTTTTTAATGGGTTGACTGACAAAAATGTTTGGGAATCCCTGCTCTGAAATAAAGAACAAAAATAAAGAACAAAAAAAAAACTGATTGATATAAGCCCTGAGAGGAATATTCAGATGGTTGTACTAGCCTCATTTGTAAAGAGAGACATTTCCTTCAGCTCATGGTGAAAGTATGGAGTAACTATATGGTGTCTGAGTGCATTTCTGTGTCTTCTCTGCTCCTGGAGTTCTTGCCTGAAGGTTGGATAAGCAAAACATCTATGTTTCACCCTCTTTGACTTCCAGAAAAACGAAACCATTCGATTAGATTATAACTGTTTACCTGTGCTGGTTAATCCTGTTTTCCCACAGTGACTTTTGCTTCTTTTTATTGACACTGTAAAAGCAGAAGTCAAAAGCAAACCGTTTAAGAGCAATTAGTCACCATGCACTTTCACACCTTCTGTAACAATTTGTGGTCTGTTTTTTATCTATAAATACCAGTCCACAGGCTGAGAACATTTACCCACTAGTATGTGTTATAAGCTTGTTACATGTTATAACTTATTCTGGTCTAGATTTGACATATTATAGATAAGACAGAAAATAATGAACAGTACCTCTTGGTAACTTTCTCTTCTGTTTTTTCCTGGAGCTTGTGGGGATGTTGAGCTGCTCGCACTGCTTCAGTATAGAGAGACGCCAGAGCTAAAAATCATCAATTAGTTACAAGGCCATCACTAAAATGCATATGTAATACATTTTTTTTGTATTGCTTTTTGTAATACACTCTCAGAAATAAAGGTACAAAGCTGTCAATGGGGCGAAACCCTAAGGTACAAAAGGTATTTGTACCTTATTTTCCCTTAAATGGTACATATTCATGATTTAAGTCAGAAGTCACGGCCTAGTGGTTAGAGAGTTTGACTCCTAACCCTAGGGTTGTGGGTTCGAGTCTCAGGCCGGCAATACCATGACTGAGGTGCCCTTGAGAGTCTATCTAATATTGAAGTGCACACTATCAAAAATCATAATTTAAACAAAAATGGAGATTATTGTATTTTGATGGTTATTAGTTTTGAATTATAAATGAACATTATTGAACACAAATTTAGACATATTTTATTAATACTTCTCATTTCGATTTTCTCACCTGACAGAGGCCTTATCTCCATTGCAACTGGAGGATCTACAGCATCAGGAAGGGACTAAAACAAACATAAGGTTTAAATGTATTTAAAGCCAAGCCAGCATATTTCATATATAAATATCACCTATAGACATCTGAATGATCAATCATTTGTTAAATAGTCAAAAAAATGTGACAGTAGATCTTGTCTGACCAGTACAAGCTGCAGTAGATCATTCTGATGAACTTTCTCCTCTGCTGTACGCGGGTCCTTCAACTGCATCCTCTCCCATTGATTCTCTCTCTGTAGCAGCTGCTCCAAATATGACTGTTTATTAAACCCATAGAACAAAAAAAATTAAATAATAATAATAATTCAAAAATTCAGGTGTAGTTTCAATTAAGCGTTGGCATTAGTTCTGGCAGGTCACGTGAGTGAAGCTTGCGTCAGCTGATTCTCAGCTGATCACATCTACCTTTAGAAATATAACACCTATCACAGCATTCCTATATAAACTCTATAGTCAGTATTATTCAGCAGCTTTTCCGCTTGCTCGCTTGTTTTCATTAGTTTTGAGTGTAGCTTTGACCAAGCAGTGTAAGAAGCCCTTTTTTGTCGCTCCCAATGGCTTCTATACAAATAAAGAATAATGTTATGATAATGACACTCATTCGAAGTATTTTTGCAGGGTGTATGTTTCCTCTGCTGGACTGCCACTCATTACTTATTACAGATCCATAATTCTGATCTGCTTGAATATATATGTGCTCACTTGTGAGTAATGTACGAAAACATGTTTATGAATGTTAAGTGTGATACGATGATATAGCTTGTTATGATCACTCTCTGTGTTTAAATGGACGTTTTTTTTTATTCATTGTTCAGTTCCTCTCTGTAAGCAAACCTTTTTTTCTTAGATTTAAATCCAATAAATTTACGTGGTGTAGCGCTCCCACATACATATTATTGCATTACAGAGGAGAGGCCAGTTAGGCTGTGTTATCCCCTAATACGTTTAAGGAACACTCCACCTTTTTTGAAAATAGGCTCATTTTCCAACTCCCTAGTTAAACAGTTGAGTTTTACTGTTTTCGAATCCATTCAGCCGATCTCCAGGTCTGGCAGTAGCACTTTAGCTGTAGCTTAGCATAGGTCATTGAATCTGATTAGACCGTTAGCATCTCTCGCTCAAAAATGACTAAAGAGTTTGTATATTTTTCTTATTTAAAACTTGACTCTTCTGTAGTTACATCGTGTACTAAGACCGACAGATCACTTAGTACACAAAGTCTTAGTACACGATGAAACTATAGAAGAGTCAAGTTTTAAATAGGAAAAATATAGAAATGGTCATTTGAGCAAGAGATGCTAACGGTCTAATTAGATTCAATGATCTATGCTAAGCTTAAAGTGCTACCGCCAGACCCGGAGATCGGCTGAATGGATTCAAAAACGGTAAAACTCAACTGTTTAACTCTAGGGGAGTTGGAAAATTAGCCTATTTAAAAAAAAAAATTTCCTCTGATTCGTATTTGTTGTCATTGTAAGATACTTGGTGTGTCTTAAAACATGACGGCGACTAGCCAGACTGCAATGCTCAATGATGTAGTTTCACAAGCTCTATACTAAATTGTGCAATATACAATATGCTTGTTGTCTTAAACTTGCTGCTGTAAGGGGTGTATGCTTCCCCCTTTATGATCACGTAATTTGCTTTAAGCAGCTTAAAGAAACAAGCTTGCTGCGTGTCCTCGTCGCACAGCTTGGGGTGACGCTTCCCCAAAATATGGTACATATTTACATATACTTATTAACATGCTTGTTGTCTTAATGACCCCTTAATGAAATTAATAGCATGATAGAAACTTTCATTGGATAATATACAACATACTGTTATAAGACTTGCTGTTGTTAGGGGTGTATGCTTCTCCCTTTTATGACCACAGTTACTAAGCAGCTCAAGCAGCATGCTTGTTGCATGTCCTCGCTTGCTACATTTCCTGTCAAAAAAAAAAAGAAAGCTAGGTACGTTGTTGCTTTAGGCTTAGTGGTTGTATGTTGACACAAAGGTAACATTAACGGTACCCAGTTAAACTTAGCACAGCCGAGGCTTTTTTTAAATCTGTTTTTTAAGGCTGTCTGGTATGAAAGGGGTTTGCTGCTTAAATCTCATCTAGTATTGGAAGTGCGGTTCATTAAACTTATCCAAATAATATTTCCAAAACGTGTGTTTAAGTTCATCATATGCTATTGCTTAAAGCTATCTAGTGTATAGGTAATGTGCTTGATATTTAATGTGCAGTATGTAGATTTGCTACTTAAGGTTGTTATTTATGCTAACGATTATCTGGATAAGGGCAACATGCTTGTTGCCTAAACGCCAGATGCTGTACTGCATTAAAGGAGCATGCTGCTCTTATCAGCTGCTTAATTAAGAAGAGCACCCCTTCACTACTGCCCCTCTTCTATAAAGGGCATGCTGCCCCAGTCTATGCCGTTTCAGAAGATTTTGTTTTAAAGCTGTCAGTGTATTGGGATTTTGCTTGCTTGTTAAGGCTTACCTAATGTTCAGTATCATGTTTTTGCTAAACCTGCTTGTTGCTTTAAGCTATTGGTTTTTACTGCAAGTGCTGTTACCCGGTTAAACTTTCAACAGCAAGAAGCTAATGTTTAAGCTGTTGTTTAAGGCCATATGAATGTTCTTGAAATATGCTTCCTGCTAATGTCACATCTAGTATTGAAAATGCTATTACTTTAAATTTCTCTTAATACTGCATTAAGCAACCAACATTCTTGTTGCAAAGCTATCGGGTGTATTGCTAAGGATTTTTTTTTGTCTACACTCAAGCGGGTTGTCAGATTGAGGACACGTTACACAACGAGCACAAATGTCACGGGAGACAACAAACCTGTAACTGAGTCAGTTTGTTGAGTCATTATATGCAAGACTTTTATATATAGTCTTTTTAAATGGATGCTGAAGCTTTTAGGCCAGGTAGGATCTGAAATCTCTGATCCGTTCATTGCTTGTTTCTATGGTTGCAGTATGCTGTGTTTGCTGCAATTCTAGGCTGCTAATTCTAATGGGTTTTCTGCACCTTTTTCAGGTATTGCATTAAAAGGGTCTTGCTGCTCTTCTTAGCTGCTTATAAAGGAAAGCACCCCTTCACTGCCTTCTTCTGTAAGGTGCTGCTGCCCCTGTCACTGTTATTCCAGAAGGATATGCTTCTTTCCGAATGCTTCTTTCAGTCATGTGTTAGGGGGTTGGGGCCTATCGTTTGTGTTTGGGGGGGGGGGGGGGGGGGTATTATTGCTGCTCTCCCTGTTCATTCATGACAGGCTGCATGGATGGACAGTGAGTTTTTGACTAGAACAGAACCATACCACCAAACCAAACTTTATGCTAAGTGTCTATCATTTTGAAGATAGTGGTCCTGACAGAAATTAAGCGTTAGCATTAGTTCTGGCAGATCATGTGAGTCCAACTTGCATCAGCTGATTCTAAGCTGATCACATCTACCTATAAGAATATGACACCTATCGCGAGATTGATATATAAGCTCTAGTCAGTATTATTCAATAGCTTTTCTGCTTGCTCAGGAGCAAATTATCCTCCTCCATCCCCAACTCCTTTTGCCACAGTCAGGACTTGGCTTTCTGATACTCCTTGCAGAATCAGACTCATTTTTCTTGTATAATGTGATACTTTTAAATATCATGAAGTGCATTAAAGATATCTGCCTTGTTCTGTTTACCCTTATTATTGCTGCTCTCCCTGCTCATTCATGACAGGCTGCATGGATGGGCAAGGAGCTTTTGCCCAGAACAGAACCATACCACCAAACCAAACTTTAAACTTAAAAAAATTGAATGCAATTTTCATGCACACCTTGGCAGTAAAACCGCTCCTGTGATTAGTAGTAAATCTTTAGTTTTCCCGCAGAATTGGTCGACTTTAACACTGTTGCTGGTTGTTTTTCATGTCTGAGGGTTAAAGCACCCCCAATAACGTGATATTTACCCCCTGGAATGCGATTTTTACCAGGAAACCCCCCGTTAAAATGCGATTATTGAACGTGATTGTGTAGCTTGTCAGTGAACTATGGCTCTGTGTAGTAAATGATTTTCCATCTGAAAGTACGTGCTGGTGATTTTCTACTTAACACAGGAACGGCATTACTGACGACGAGATTCACATGAAAAACGCATCCGATTTTTTTTTTGCACAGCCCTAATGCTAAGTTTCTATCATTTTGATGATAGTGGTCTTAACAGAAATATATTTAAAAATATGCATAAATTGTCCAAATTGATGTTGCTAAATATTTTTAAATGTGGGTACATACATGATACTTTTTAGTTATATAGAATATAACTATCATAAATACTTTGATAAGCCTAAAACGTATCACATATCAATCATTATGTGTTATAGGAATTAGAGCACCTTGACTTTTTCTTGCAGTTTCCTGCACAATGCTTCGGTTACAGGTGGATGCTGGGTCATCTGACGCACCAGCAGCACGTCAGGGCACTCCAAAACCGGTTGGATGTGGATGGAACTTGACTTTGGTAGTTTCTCTTTTAACTCAAGACTACAACCAAGGGTGGTCCCAAAAGGGGGGCCTGGGGTCCTCTTCTAAGCACCAGAGATGGAAACAAACCATCAAGGCATTATAGGTAATCCACACTAAACTGCATGTTAAAACAGACATTTCCAAACATGTTTGTGAAAAAAGATTGGATATTTAATTTGGATTTGTTTTGACATTATAAAGGAAGTTATTTGTGCCCCAGCAGGTCCAAAGTGAATACTAAAAGGAAGTTTACACCTGATGGATCACCTATAGATTATGAATTACCTCAGATGAAGGGAATGACTCCCATTTCCTGGATTTGAGGTGTGTGGGAATGATGTCATCGTCTTTCTTGGATGAGAGCCAATGAGAGTTGATGTCTGGGCAGGGCCTTAGCAGAGTGATGCCAAATGATTCTGAAAAGAAATCAATCAAGAGATCTTGAATACTTGAGTTATTGTACTTGCTGCATTTATGCAAACTTGTGTTAAATATAATTTCAAAAGAAATGGTGTTGAAAATAAAGACAGAGGCCAGTAACATAATGCACAGATTGAATGAAAAGTGTCCTGACGTTGTGAGTCTGGTAGTGGGTCAGTGAGAACGGCAATAGAAGAGTCACAGTAAGCCTTCTGTAGGAGATCTTCAACATCTTGAGCTCTCAGCAGCTCTGAGGCTGAACAGTCCTCATGTACCACAAACAACCTCAAAGACACAACACAATATTCTGTTTTAAAAATGTCACTTGTAATTCAAACCAAATGCAAATTTTCAAGCAAATACACTACTATTTAAAAGTTTTTTTTTTAAATGTAATTTATTTCTGTGATGCAAAGCTGCATTTTCACCAGTCATTCAGTGTCCCATGATCCTTCAGCAATCATTCTAATATGCTGATTTGTCACTCAAGAAACTTTTCTTATTATGTTGAAAACAGGTACTGCTTAATATTTTTATGGAAACTGATACTTTTTTTTTTAGGATTCTTTGAGTAGAAAGGTAGAAAGTTTAAAAGAACAGCATCTATTTGAAATATAAATATTTTGCAAACTTATAATTGTCTTTACTGTAACTTCTGACCCAATTATTTCATCCTTGCTTAATACATTTTTTACTACTTTCCAGAACAAATCTTACTGCTTTAAATATATATGTACAGTACTGAATAAAGACACAGAGATAAAAGACAATGACTGCATAACAAATGTGTGAATGGCAATATTAGCATTACATTAAATAATAAAATCAACACTAGCAGAAATAAATAAATAAATGTATTACATGGCTCCTTGTAATACTCAATTGTGCAGTCAGTATTTTTCTATAATGACCTCAAACTGTAAAATTGTTCCTTATTTCCTACATAGCTGTGCTAGTTTCATGTCTACTCTGTTCAAGTTAGTAGTCTTTCTAGTCTTTCCAGTTAATAATCTCTTTGACAATCTACTTGTCTTTAAGTGACCTTGGTTGTATTTTCTTGAGAGACTTACCTAGCTGGGTGTGATTTAAAGCCAGCATTCTGTTGAAGCTCTGTTTCTTTCATTTCTGATCCATTAGCCTTGACAGTGATCTGACCATCTGCATTAACCTGCCCACAATATGTTCTGGGTTTTTATTCAGGATGACTTGGATACAAGAGTTTGATGTCACTTCGGTGTTATTATTGTTAACTAAAACTGAAACTAAAGCCATTACATAAATTAATACTTGTCACTTTGCAACAGCCACACAGAAACTGAATTGTTTACACCCCCTCAAATATATATATATATATTTATAAAAAAACATTAATTTAAATTCAAGTTTTTCCTTAAAAAAACTGTTATACACAAATATTTTAGAGATGACCATAACTAGAACAATACATATTTATTCACAATAGAGATTTCATGGAAAGTACTTGAAAGTGGTTGCCCTCAGGGTCCATCACATGGCATAGGACATCTTTGTGGTTCATCACATATTGGCCTAGTGGGTCCTTCTCTGATCTCTGTTGAGACTGATGAGATGTGTACACTGCCCCACTATCCTTATCAATATGGAGGACACCTCCACCATGAGGATAGATCTACAGTAAAGTGACAGAGAGGAAGGATGTTACATATGATGCTGTTGGCGTGTATATCTCTCACATATTCTTCCATCCATCCTCTTACTTTATATGATCCATGAGCAGTTGCGCTGATGGAAGTGCCATCCCCGTAAATAACATCACACGTTCTTCTCTCATTGTCCATTATCACTGTTGCAAATTCAGCTTTTTCCACCCTAACCAGTTTCTCTCCTGAAATCAGGTTTAATCCTTTACTGTCAACACTGTAGTAACTGTTTATTATGTTACTGCATAAAAACACTCTTGCACCTGAGCTCAGCTGCTGTTGTGGCTCCCCCTGCTGGTAGAAGGTGCTAATACGCGTTCCATCTGCGTGATCCACTATCATTGCGCCATCTTTCTTCAGCACAGACAGCACTTTGTCCTCTCTTGTGACCACAGCCTATAAATGAATCTTTTTTTTTTACAACAATCATATACTGACACAAAAGGAGATGTTGGTTTTGAATGACAAGACACTTACTGTCCCACTGAAGGGGTCTGTAGCATGATAGGCCAGTATGGGCTGTACTTCAACTTCCTTCCCGGCCACAGAGGCGACTCTGAAGCCAGAGGGGGTTGTGGTGGTCCAAGATCCTCCGTTAACCTCGAGATAGTATTTTGGTTTTTCATTTTCTATGGACTTTTGTTGCTCTACCTCTGTATTTAGCTTCGAATCAGCCTTTCCTGTGAACAACAAAAGACGTTAAATATACTTTACAGTAAATGGACATTACAGTCTCTCTCTTTCATACACTTATTCAGATTCATATATTTATCAAAAAGTGTGAGGTCAGTAAGATATTTTTTTAAAGAAAAGAATATCAGCAATGATGCTTTAAATTGAAAAGACTTATAATGTTACTTAAGATTACCACAGCAGTTTTTTTTTTCAGTGTACATGTTGTGACAAATTTTCAGTAAGAGATTTGTTTGTTCTGATGTGGTATGTATACCTTTCTTGTCTTTGGTGTCCACTATCATCTCTTTAACAGGCTCTTCCTCTTTTAAGAGTATGTGTGGAACCAGCACACACACTGGTCCAGAGTCTGGACTCGTACTGACTGTACCATCTGCAAATAGGACCTGAAACACACACACACACACATCCTGTATACTTCCTCCATGAGGTCATTATTTCATTAGGAGTGTGCTTTATGTATTTGTATTATGTGCATTTTTGTACAACCATATGTACGTAAGTGAATACCTCAGTAGATCCATCTTTCTTGTGTTTGATGACAGTCCCTCTGCTGGTGATGACCCTTGAGACCTCAGTGTGTATGCTGAAGTCTGAGGTCAAATCTGATCTAGACCCTGAATTATAAAATCTCTGTCGTATCAGCAGAGATCGGACATAAGATTCCCCATCTAAAAAAACACAGATAAGACCTTACAGATGCTCTCTGTGTCTTCAAACCGAGAGAAACTATGAATAAAATAGGCTAGGCCTAGTCTATTCTGTATTTTTACTGATGCTTTTGCCATGATTAATACAGAGTAGAAATTTATGTAATGTCTATAATAAACCTTATGATGCATGAATTTTATTTACACAATAACTTGCATCTCACCTGCTGAGTCCTCAAAATCAAAGTGCAGTATGAGTCCATTGGGAAGAGATACATACAGATTGAGGAACGGTGGAAGAGAGGAGTTATCTCCGGGCTCACAGTGTACCTCAGGCACCTCAGAAACACACATTTGTGAGGGAGATAATGGCTATTTAGTTATGATTCTTTGAATGCTAATCTAAACAACACAGAACTAATGTAAAACCTAACCAACCGACATTTTAATTTTTTTTATTTTTGTCCAGTTACCGGTTCCTGTTGTTGCTGGTCAGTATAGATGGCACTGGGCACCGTGGATTGGAGAGTCTGACCTCTTGTCTTATTAGGTTTGCTCTGACTGCAGGACAGCTGAATGCCATTGGCCAGTACAGCATGAAAAGAGCCACATTTCTCAATCTCACAATCTGGATTGACTCCATTAGCAGCTGGACTACTGAACATATCAATAATCTTTAGTTTGTCCTCTTTTTTTCCATCTGAAATGTGTGTGTAGAAGTGATGGCCATCCTTCTTTACACATACTTTCACTTGTGTCAACCCTAATGATGGAAACCAAATATAAAAGGTTATAATAATAAGGTTAACCAGTTTATAGGGCATAAAAGCTGTTATACAACAAAGTTAAATGCATGCTCTAATACTCTTTATATATATATATATATATATATATATATATATATATATATATATATATATATATATATATATATATATATATATATATA
Source organism: Carassius carassius (assembly GCF_963082965.1). NCBI lineage: Eukaryota > Metazoa > Chordata > Actinopteri > Cypriniformes > Cyprinidae > Carassius > Carassius carassius. Next base: position 24,132,632 of record NC_081788.1, on the reverse strand, counting down.
TATATAAAATGAATGTGTACTGTATTTGTGCAGGTACATTTTAGCCTGTTTATATTCTCAAACCTTGTGCGAAGTGAAAACTCTCCACATCAATTTGTCCTCCATCAGAGGGATAGAGAGACTGAACTTGGCCAGTGACTTGCACCAGTTTTCCATTTAAACTGTAGCCTGTGAAAACCTGTGTGAAATATACAACCTTTTAGCTATTTCATTTCAAATTTAGCACCACTATAGCCTATAAGCTTTTTATATGGAAATATATATTTGAGACATTTGTTCTTCTCTCATTTGCTGCTTCTTGAGGCGTCTCTGGAACGTCTCTGGTTTTGTCTCTAGGTAGTGTGGCCGAGCTGGGTGTTTTAGAAATGTTCTCTCTACTCTTTCTTGAGGCCAGCGGAGACTTCTTGTTTTCTTTTACTGAGTCCATCCTCTCTCCAACTTTTGGTGTTGCTTTTCCTCCTTTTTCTTTCTTTGTCTTTTTGGATTGCTCCTCTTCCTTTAATCTATCCTGCTCGATCTTCCATGCCTACAGTAAATACATCAGAGAAAAAAGGCCTGGTGTAAGGATCATGAGATCTGAAAATGTGTAATGTAAATGTTTCTATGTTATGGTTAACAGCTCACTTTGAGAGAGTCCTCTCTTATGTACGGTTCTAATGTTTCTGAGATTGGGGACTTCTCTAGACAATCTAAAAGAAATAAACTCAATTTTAAACATGCACATTATTTAATCCATAGAAACATATTTTTAAATATACTAATATAGTTGATGTATAGATATGTTATCTTCATGTTATCTCTTGCTCACAGACAGATATATATATTTGACATAATTTATGAATATGTTGCCTCTCTTCCTGTCGGTCTCTGAAGGGGTTTGAATAAGATTTCTTTCTGCCTCTTTCTTCTCCTGCTCCATATGCCATTTTTCCTCTTCCTGTCTGGTCCATTCACTGATTGAGTGTGCCACATATTCCAAGTAGTTTCTATGAGAACATTATATTACATTTAATAAAAAACAAATTAAACTCTTGGTAGCTAAAAAATAGCTAAAATGATCAATAACTGCAGAAATAAATTGGCTTTGGATGACTGGCCCATGCAAAGCTTCGAATTAGACAAAGTACCTGAAGCCCACATCTGTGTGAAGTGATGCGTCCCAGTATTCTTTGCAAATCCTCTGGGGGCTCATGGGATTGTGGCAGACAACATATATTGCATTGTCTCTGCTACAGTGAAATGTGTCCACACATCTATAAGTCTCAGAGGCAGACTGGATGATCTGAATATGCACAGAGATTACTCATTTGTCATTTTTATTGCAATTTCTAATAGATTTTCAAAATAATATTGCAAAAATATTAAACATAAGGATGCAGTAAGAGATTTGAAGGTGGGAACCTGCGGGAAAACCGAAGCGCTGTGCTTCTCTACAAAGTTCCAGTCTCCCAGCTGACGAATCAGTGTCTTCTGGAGATCTGTTATAGTCACTTCATTACCCTGCATTGATGAAACATAATAGTATATTAAAAACCAATCACTTCTTCAAGAGAATGTCAATATAGTGTAAATGTTTAATTACATAACATTCAAATTTCAGCATCAAATTGTTTTTCCAAAACTTCAATCATACCATTTTTCTGTCAGTCCCTGCATTGCTTTCTGCTGATCCTTCAAAAATAAAAACAACGTATCTGTACAACCACAACAAGGCTTCAACACTGCTTTAAATACTTGTTTAGAATTTAAATGTACTTGTAGCACTTAAAGCAAGTTGTAATGTTTGCTCTTGTGCTCTCGTCACACCTGGTGTTCCGCTGTGGCTCCAGTACCGGTGTTTGGTGTATTCAACAGGGTTGTCCCATGGTGTACGGTTTGGAGGATCTGGTTGAGATCCTTTAATACAGCCGTTCTCGTCCACTGTAGTCAACGGCATACTCTCAAACACAAACAGCTGGAGAAGCCTCTGTAGCTCAGACCAGCTCATTGACTCTAAAGATACATATTAAGAATTTACTTTAGGAAGAACTGGATCATAAGGTAATATTAAAACAGTTATTCATTGTCGTTTCTCCTCACCGTCAGTGCAGAAGTGCAGTAGCTCCTGTGATCTAGTCAGTGTACCAATGGCACTTTCAGTGTGTCTGGACATCAGGTTGGTCCAAACATGGCTTTGTCTCATAATATCTGCTTCAGTTTTGATGACATCAAAACCATCTAGGACCTGTAACATTTGCATAAGTGTACAATAATTTAGGGGCCTTAAATATGCTATAGACGATTTTATAGGGATAAAATGCACATAATAAAATATTTGTGTGTGCTATCAAGAATTTATGGGAGACATGATTGTGTTTAAATCCAACTTCTTTTTATTATGAGCTTCATGGATGTATGTTCACATGCTCACAGGAAGCTGATGGAGTCTCCTTGCTCTCTCATCATGGTGATTGAGCAGGAGCGGGTGTTTTTGATCAGTATTTGGGCTGTTCTGGATCCCAAGATCCTCCATCAGTTCCTGCCATTGAACAAGCACAGATTATAGCTATAGTTAGATTTTGATTCAGAAACCCAGTGTCTGTCATTATTTTTTGCTGTTGTAGCATTGGTTTGATCCAAACATTTTACCTTCTTGTTGTCTTCATCCAGTGGCAGACTCAGGACAGATGAGAGCATATAACTGATTAGATCTTGATCTGTTTTATCAAAGCGCTCCTCTGAATCATCGGATCCTTCCTGTTCTGAAGCCACCACCTAGAAAAACACACAGGAAGTCAAATTTAGCAGCTAAATGTTCAAAGAAATAAAGAACTTGCAGCAGGTGAGCCTCATTCAGTAATGCATGTGTACCCACTTGATCATAAAACCTGTGTGCAAATGTTAATTTTTATATGTATGTCTGTTTGCTCTGGTTGTTAATACAGTGGTATGTTTAACAGTCTTTCATATTTCCAAATTGAAGTTTATACTGAATTCTACAAAGTGCCCTTACCTGTTCCAGCATGCAATGCAATATAAGAGGTACAGATGTGATTTCAGTAGGAATCCTGTCCAGTAAATCACAGTAGTATCTCATATCAACCTCTGTGCTCAGAACAGGAGACTCAGGCTCTGCTGAGGAAACCCATAGGTTCAGTTTAGGACTTTAATCAATATTAAAGACTTAAGTATTAATGTAATTTTTATATATTTAGTTGTTGTTGATCCCATTTTGCATGAAAGTCATTTGCGGGATTCTTAAATCTTATATTTCTATGTTTATTTTATTTATTTATTTTCAAATTATGGTCTTATTTTTAATGACAAAACATGAATTCTTTTAAAACGTTAATGTCAGCTAGAGCCTGTGTAGCTTCATTTCTCTCTATATTTTTATATAAAGGATATTTAAAACCAAAACTCAATATATATATATATATATATATATATATATATATATATATATATATATATATATCATATGTTGTACCAGGGTCTTCCTCTGATACTCCTCTCTTCCTTGGGGTTTGTAGAACCTAAAACATAAACAACATTTAATATAATCAACAACAAAAAAACAACATCCTGCCTCAAGACACTTCTGAAGTCAGCTTTTTTTCTGCACTTGCTACATTCAAGGTTTCTGTAGGTTTTATGATTGAATGTAAGGACTTTTTAAGATCATGTACAAAAATTAAGTAACTTCCAACAAATCTCCATTACTTTTTAATTCATCTTACAAAACAAAACAAAAAAAGTTCTGCTTCCAAATACAGAAATAGCTTTTAATGTATCTTCTGATCACACCGCAAAAAAATTATGCTCTTCCTCAGTATTTTTGTCTTGGTTTCCCATGTAAATCTCTTACTTTAAAAAAACATCAGAGGTCTTATTTACTGTGAAATTCATCAAAATGCAGTGAATTGATTTATGATTAAAACAAGAACAAATATCTACCAATGGGCTAAAAAAAAACAATTAAAATTGAAAAAGGTTTTCATAACCCACAGACTGTTTGTTCTTTTTTGATTAACTTTTGTTCAGTTTTCAAGACTGTTTCACATTTGTAACAAAATACTGAGGAAGATATATTTTTTTGTAATGCATACAACATGTAATGCCCTGACTATCAATTTAAGACCTTTTTAAGACCTTGAATTGTGCAAAGGCAAATTAAGACTTTATGACCCACAGAAAACCTATACCTTATCTGGCATATTAACAGCGCTACTGTGAGTAAAGTCTGACGTGTACCTCATTGGAGCTCAGTGGTCGGGACTGCGGGATGGATCTGCTGGCCTCGGGCACCTGGGTCAACCTCATGCAGTTTAGATAATGGCTGTACTGTCTCCTCCAGTCCAGGCTGTCATACACTAGACATGCCACCCCCTCAAATATAGCAGCTCCAAATGCTAGCTGCAGATAGCAGTGGAAGACAAACAGAGTAATGGAATATATGGAACCTTGATGATATCACATGCAATGGTCTGTACAAGGGTTTAAGATGCATTATGACAATAAATTAAACAAAATATATTAAACAGAAACAGAAACAAAACTAAATCGCAGGTCTTATTTGGTAGAAGAGAGTGTACTTTGTGCTTTTCATTCACCATTGCTTCAGTGTTGCTTTTGTCCTGGGGCAGCAAATGGATCTTCACGCTATAGTTCAACCTGGCAACATCACAGAGTCTGGATCCCATATTCCCACTGTTCAAGACTTGATCCAGCTGCTTCCAGAACACATCTAGCTCCCGCTGCCTCTTTTGTTTCAGAATCTCAACTTCTGAACACAGGATGAGTTAAAACTGGGTGATTTAAAATCTTGATTTTGTATGCATACAAATACAACACCAGCCTTCCAATGTGGGCCAGCATACTCTGCATGCACTATGTAATATAATTTGAAAAGTATAAGCTTAATAAAATTATTAGCAATTTGCCTTGATCTTCGAGTAATTGGTGATCCTCGTCTGCCACTGTTTCCTCTGGAGCCTCTGATTTGACCTCTCTCTCTAAGCCCAATTTAATGATATTGGACACGTGGATACCCAGAGAGTCCAACGCAGAGATTAAATGAGGCTGGCAGAACCCCACAATCAGGATGTAGTGCTGCGGCCCATCATCAGGCTCATCATCTGAATTCAAAATTAAAACATTGTTTACAAAAACCCATTTTACTACAGTATTCTACAGATATTTGACTAGAAGCAATGCAGAAATAGATACCTATGTATTTGATTGTATTTTCCTCTTCCCCTCTACGCTTTAGTTTGGTGTCTTTGGTTGGAACTGGAAGCTCAGCAGCTTTCTTCCCCTTTGCTGCTCCTTTACCCCCCTGGTCCTTGCCGGCAGAATTCAGTCCCGCTTTAACAGGGACATTATCCTCTACAGCCTTAAATACATATACTCTATGTTACTGTTTATCTAAGACATGTTTATGTTTTAAACATATGCATAGTATATTTGATTAGCATTTATCACATATAAAGAGTAATTTTGAATAGAATAACTAAAACGAGTCAACATAGACATGTTTTAGCTAATGGTAAGCTCTCGCCTTCTGCTCAGCAGCCCTCCTTGCGATGTCATTGTTTTTGATGGCCAGAAGCTGAAACTTTATTAATTGCGCCATCAGGTCCACAGTAATTTCCTCTCCGACATCCATTATAGACTTTGCAACTTCAGTCACCTATACAGAAGCACAAAATTAGTATTTAGTTGAAACCATGAATATACAACATAATAAAAAAAAAAATATATATATATATATATATATATATATATATATATATATTATTATTATTATTATTAATCAAAATGGTTGATTCTTTATTTTCTTTCCTTAAAATCTGCTCCAAAATTATATATGCATTACAGATTGGCTGGAGCCTAAAACTTTACATGATCAATATATTTTTGTGATTGTAACACTTAACTAGCATTTCTATGTTTTATGGTGAATAACAATTCCCACCTCACAAAACATGGGAACATCTTTGGTCTTTCTGGTCTTCGGGTTTCCCAGTTCATCGATCTGTATCACCGAAGATCGGTTTATTTACAACAACAGATTCTAATATTTCTTTAATGTAACATAATTTAATGTCATTCCTTTCCATCACACCCATCTACATGTCACTCATTAATAATACTCTCTAATGATTTGATGTGAATCATCACTGAACAGAAGCTAATTTCAGACCTTTTCCAGAGTGTCCTCCCAGGACAGCACGCTGAAGAGCTTGCGCAGGGGCTGCTGAACCGCCTGCAGGAGGGCACTGATGAGCTGTTTGTCCTCTGCTCTCTCTGCCTGCACCATAGACAGACTGGCCCTCCAGTCATTCTAGAGTCATGCATGATTCAGAGGAGACAACAATGTACATTCTGCATGATTTACAAGAATTTTTTTTTTTAAGGAGTAGTTCACCCCAAAATGATAATCAGACACCATTTACTCACTCCAAGTGGTTCCAAATCCATGATACAAAAAGAGGGATTGACAGGCCTAGTCACCATTCACTTCCATTGTATATTTTTCCATACGATGAAAGTGAATGGTGACTGACATTGACATTCTATGAAACATTGTCAAAATAGAACATGAAGATAAGTAATTATTAATCCCTGATTTGAATAGATATAGAGGTATAGGTATAGAAGGTATAGAAGAAGAAGAACAAACACAATAACGGTATCTAGAGGAACATTTTTAGGATTACCTCTTCAAATACAGCAGCAGTAAGAGCTGTTTCCCAGTTTTTGTTAGCAGCAGCTGCCCCGGGTGGAGTTGCCCCAGATGGAGTAACACTTTTATTCCGTTTGGGGGGCATATTCACTCAAATTTCATTAAACTCACTAATTTCACCGTCAGTGTGACGTCGCTTGTAATGAATACTGTTCTTAAGTTATTGTTTGTTTATTGTTCTTTTATTTTAAAGTGTTAACTCTTACTAACGTTTGTGTATCTGGTCAAAGTTTCCTAAAGCGTCCTGGTAACCTATGGAAACCAAACACATCTGCGTATTCTCCGCGACGCGCGTTCCGAAACGCCGAACATGCGCACGCCGAATATAGAGCCTAACGTCACTATTGTGAGCCAGTGCTGAAAATGGCGAGCAGAAAGAGGAACGCTCTTCTCTCTTCACTAGCGGCTTATGGAGATGATTCAGAGCAGGATTCAGATCCAGACACAGATGATCAAGGTATCAACTCTTATTAGTGTTAGGAAATGCATATGAATACTAATAGTTTGTAATGCTGATGGCTTTGTTGTCAGTGTAGGGGTAAAGCTAACGTGCGCGAATGACAAATGACAGCCAAGGACAAAATAGTAATGTTAAATCGGTTTGTTCCACATTTTATTTGCTTAATGGTACAGTTTTTAAAAAAAAGGATCTTCTTCTGCTGCTTTATGTAACTGCTTGTAAGCTTCATTGATATGACAGTTAGCCTTACGAAAGATCTCATAATGTATTATGGATTTGCAGTAGTAACAATAACTAGTAACTATACTATAAACTATTGTTATTGTGTAAAATCTGTGATATTTTGAATCAAATGAATATGTAACTGTTTAAAATAGGATTTACCATAGTACTTCACACTTTCACTTTTTTTGTTACTTATTTATGAGTTCAGCTATTCAGCCTGTCTCATTTTGATCTATTTTATATAGTAATAGTGTGTTTTAGTGTTTGATTTTAAGATATTTTTGTAACTTTAGCATGGTAACTAATCTGGTAGTATGTCAGAGCTCCTGATATCATCAGGAATGGAAGTCATTAACAGGAAAGTCTTTTAAACTTCTAAATATAGCCTCAGTGGAATTGAAAAAAGCTTTTTGTGTGTGCTTGTCTGTCAGAATCTCATGGTGGATTGGTGTCAGCTAGTTACGGAGAGGATGACGTGAGTCGTGTGGAGGAGGCAGATGAGAAGCCGTCGGAGAATGAGGACAGTGAAGATTACAGCACTAGAAATTCGGTCAGTCTTAACCACAGCTTTCAGTTTAGGGCTTTTCTAGATGTGTCAGACCAATACATCACATGGAATTTAATTCACAAATTCACATTTTTAATGGACCTTCCACTAATTAGAGGAGATCAGAGCCAGTTGTAATAAAAGGATGAAATGCTACAATTCTGCAAACAAAAAACATGCAAATTACAAGAAAAAGTGTGATCATATCACTTGATTTGAAATATTGATTGCCCATTTTTTTTATTGTCATTAGTAGAAAAAATAAATAAACATTATTTAAATTGTTTCAGATAATTACAACATATGCACATTTTAATCTGTTTTAAATGAACATCATTCTTGACAGCTAATAGCATTAGTGCCATATAAACATTAGAAACTATTCCGTAATGTGACAACACTCATATATTAAATGCTGTGATCTAGTAAAGGTGCATCTCAATAAATTAGAATGTCATGGAAAAGTTCATTTATTTCTACTAAGCCCTTTCACACTTACAGACTTTTCCGGAAAATTACCGGTAAATTGCCGTAAAGAGATCATGTGTGAACATGATCTTTTAAAAAATACCAGTAAATTCGTTCAGGCAATTTACCGGTATGAGAAGTTGTAACATTACCACTAAATTGCCGGAATTCTGCTCTGTGTGAACACAGAAGGAAAATTACCGGTATGAGTACGTACGAGTTCAGAACGCGGTGACGTAAGACGTCTACTCCGGGCCAATCATAACAATGTGACGCATTCACGCACCGTTTAAGAAAATTAAATAAATGTCATCCAACTGAAGCGACAGTGAAATTAAAGCGCTTCTCCTTATCCGGGCGGATGAAGAAATTTGTCGTCAATTGAGAGGGACTGTTAGTGATGCAGTGACGTATGATAAAATAACTGTTAACTGTCTCCGAGAACAATGCATTCACAGGGCAAAGTCAGGTCATCAATAAACTGAAAACATTGCGTCTTAATATCTAAAAAATAAACGACCATCACAAACGAAGTAGTAGTGGAAGTATTTCTTGTTCCTATTATGAATTTTGTCAATCTATTTGGGGATGCTGCTACTCCACAAATCCTGCTCTAAACCAGTGGATCTCAACCCGCGGCACGTCATGAAACGCCACACGCGACCCATCATGCCGAACACAATAATAATAATAAAATAATAAAAAAAAACTTTTAAGTTTTACAACTTATTTTAGTTTGTACCTAGGGAAAAACACATAGGGTACAAACGAGAAGTCGGAGCAGTGAAGAAGAGTGCTGGGCATCAACTTTCGGTTTGCCCCGCAACTCACTTGAGGATGTTCAGCCCGTCTTTTTCCCCTATTCTCCCAAAACAGCTTATACTGTTACAGCTATTAAAATAGTTCAGTTTTGTATGTTTGGAGCAGTTTTTGATCATTAAACAGGCCTATAAGTTTTGTTTTTAAAGTAACAAGCGGCCAGCACAGAGAGGGAGAGTTGATCATAGCCTATGTTTGATCAGTTTAGCCTTATCAAATCATCACGAGTTGTCTAAAATAAAATCTAACAGTTCAAGCATGTAACGATGTTTTAACGTTAAACCCATATAAATGTACACTATATTGAATATTTTGTGCGGAAAGTGCAAGATAAAGCACGCTTTTTTGGGACATATAGGTGCCAGCGAGATAATAATATAAAATAAAGAAATATAAAAAAAAGAAACAAAACAAACAAACAAACAAACAAAAAAACTATTTTATTACAATCATAATCCGTATAGAAGGCGCGTCTAATAAGGAGAAGACAAGTCAGACAACTTCATCCTTGGGACACAGACTCAGAAAACACTAGTTTATTAGTAAATAATTCAAATATATATATTTTTTCTATTTCCCTCTGTCACATTCATGGTTATTACTTTTTTCCCGGTACTTTGCAACATATTTTTAACTCAATTTGAACGCAGACCTGTTTATCTGCGCTGATAGACTATTTGATATTAATTTGGATCAGCATATAGTTTACATTTGTGAACGCACCTTTTCTGCGATGTCGCGCGTCTTACAGACTGCAATTTACAATCGCAACTTCATTGGGCTATTAATCCTTTCAAGACGAATTTCACTAAATTGGTCAGCTCCCTACAGCATCAGGTGTTTTATTAATGGTGAGTATAATTATTCAAACCAGTCATCTATTACGATGTCTCTGTAACAAAAGCAGTTGCATGAATACTAAAGTTTGAAACAAAAATGAAACCATCAACAGAAATACTGACCATTCAGTTTTGAATCATGGCAGCATTTAAATCCCATAGTATTACCCTCCATGTTTAAAAATACGAGCGCAGCTGTTTAGAGGTTAATGACGTCACAGAATTTACCGGTATTTTGGAATGGATGTGTGAATGGTGCTTTTCCGGAAAAAAAGACGGAATGTTGTTGACTGTGTGAACAGCGCATTTTTTAATTTACTGGTAAAGTCGTTCCGGTAATTTTACGGCAATTTACTGGTATTACTGTGTGAAAGAGGCTAGTAGGCTAATTCAACTCAAATTGTGAAACTTGTGTATTAAATAAATTCAGTGCACACAGCCTGAAGTAGTTTAAGTCTTTGGTTCTTTTAATTGTGATGATTTTGGCTCGCATTTAACAAAAACCCACCAATTCACGATCTCAACAAATTAGAATTTGGTGACATGCCAATCAGCTAATCAACTCAAAACACCTGCAAAGGCTTCCTGAGCCTTCAATATGGTCTCTGACAATCATTGACACCCTTCACAAGGAGGGCAAGTCACAAACATTCATTGCCAAAGAAGCTGGCTGTTCACAGAGTGCTGTATCCAAGCATGTTAACAGAAAGTTGAGTGGAAGGAAAAAGTGTGGAAGAAAAAGATGCACAACCAACCGAGAGAACCACAGCCTTATGAGGATTGTCAAGCAAAATCGATTAAACGGGCTGAAACGATTCCTCGAGTAACTCAATTACAAAAAATTATTGAGGCAAATTCCTCTGCCCCGAAGCCATTTTTAATTTATTTTAAATCTTACGTCAGGTTCTTTCACAATGATTTTTTTAATGTGACACAACGCGTTTACGTCACCCACAAAGCGGCAGGAGACACAAGTGCTGCGTCCGAAGCATAGATAGTAAAAGGAAGTCGAAGTCGCATACTGCAAGGAGTCAGCAGTGTTTTGATTTTAGGGCGCGTGCAAACGTAAAGAGAACGTCGTGGCATGTGTCCATTGCAAGATAGAGCTGGCATACCACAGCTAGGGCCCTATGATTTCCGTGATGCAGAAAACGCAGAGGGAATCGCGAAATCCAGTCATAAAAACAGAATTTTACAGTTTAACGCGGAATGGCACGGAATTTGCCAAATTTTGAATGAATTAATCAAAAATAGGTCATTGCACTTACATCAAATCACGATATGGACTAATATCTGTAAATATTAAGCCGGAACGGTCTATTTAAATATGAATCCTGCATGTTCTGCGTGTCTGTATTAATGAATGGAGCAGAAGCGCGTCTTCATTCATTAAACACACGGAAGTGCGCGTGACGCTCCGGTGATTTTAGCGTCTGCTGTCTCACTAAATAAGGATGTGAACATATGAACAACATCTCCAGATCTGCTCTGACAGTCACTTCATGAGCATTTGACTGTTTGATTTGAGTAAAACTAGCATCACATCACATACACAGAACTGTAAAGGTACGTCAACCCATCAAAATAAAAGTCCAGTTTAGTTATTGCGGTTTAGTACCAAAAAGTTAAGTTTGCTTAATTTTCAATAATTAAAAGATAAATTAATGTTTTATGTGTTTAATGTTTAATTTGCATCTCAGAAAATGCTTTTTTAAAACCCCAACTGAATGGCACTTAAATGCACTTAATTCATCTGTCAACTTTATTCATTGTCATTGTTCACAGTACAAGTACAGACAGAGAAACAATGGGTAATAATTAAATGTTTATTTTTGATGTATGCATTGCATTCTATGCATTTAAAAAATACAAATATTTTTTTTCTAAAAAAGGAAACTTAGTTGTTCATTTTAAGAGACCCAGGAGTCTTATTTTCTCTTGCATAATTAATATTGCACTTTTATTAGGCAAAAACACATTTTATCCGATTACTCAATTAATCGATGGAATTTTTGGTAGAATACTCGATTACTAAAATATTCGATAGCTACAGCCCTACTACAGTTGTCGTATTCCTCTTGTTAAGCCACTCCTGAACCACAAACCACATCAGATGTGTCTTACTTGGGCTAAGGAGAAGAAGAACTGGACTGTTGCCCAGTGTTCCAAAGTCCTCTTTTCAAATGAGAGCAAGTTTTGTATTTCATTTGGAAACCAAGGTCCTAGAGTCTGGAGAAAGTGTGGAGAAGCTGATAGCCCAAGTTGCTTGAAGTCCAGTGTTAAGTTTCCACAGTCTGTGATGATTTGGGGTTCAATGTCATCTGTCGGTGTTGGTCCATTGTATTGTTTGAAAACCAAAGTCACTGCACCCGTTTACCAAGAAATTTTGGAGCACTTCATGCTTCCTTCTGCTGACAAGCTTTTTGAAGATACTGATTTCATTTTCCAGCAGGATTTGGCACTTGCCCGCACTGCCAAAAGCACCAAAAGTTGGTTTAATGACCATGGTGTTGGTGTGCTTGACTGACCAGCAAACTCACCAGACCTGAACCCCAAAGAGAATCTATGGGGTATTGTCAAATGAGAAACAAGAGACCAAAAAATGCAGATGAGCTGAAGGCCACTGTCAAAGAAACCTGGGCTTCCAGACCACCTCAGCATTGCCACAAACTGATCACCTCCATGCAACGCCGAATTGAGGCAGTTATTAAAGCAAAAGGATCCCCTACCAAGTATTGAGTACATATACAGTAAATGAACATACTTTCCAGAAGGCCAACAATTCACTAAAAATATTTTTTTATTGGTCTTATGAAGTATTCTAATTTGTTGAGATCGTGAATTGGTGGGTTTTTGTTAAATGTGAGTCAAAAGCATCAGAATTTAAAGAACCAAAGACTTAAACTATTTCAGTCTGTGGGTATTGAATTTAATACACGAGTTTCACAATTTGAGTTGATTTACTTAAATGAACTTTTCCATGAAATTCTAATTTATTGAGATGCACCTGTAATTCTGATTAATTGTTATAATAAGTCCTTTCAGTACAAATTTTATTTTTATATATATATTGAAATATACCTGGTTGCTTTGTTTGTCCCTCTTTTTTAATTTCAACTCTGATTATTTAATTGTTGCTATTTCTGTGGGACCATTTATGACATCAGCTGTAATTCAATTATTCAGAAAAAAAGGATACAACTGAATCCCCCAGTCATTCTCAGAGCACTATGGTTGAAACTTTGTACACCTGAGGGGAGAGCTCTTGATTATGGTTTTGGCTGTGGTGACCCTGTTCATTTTTATTTTCATAGGAAGAAGAGGAGTCAGACTCGGGGCGGACCCAAGATGATGTGAAGGTATTTGACCCCACCTAAATTCCCTCCCTGACTGCTCTGGGGTTCAGGGTATCAAACCCAAGACCCACCCATCCTCTATTGCGTTGTTATGATTGGTCTCAAACCAAGAGAAAAATAGCATCACTCAAACTGAGGAACAACATGTGTGTTTGAACTTGCAGAGAAGGGTCATATCAGAGCAATAGAGCATGTCCTTAATGGTTTCATGCATTTTTATTGAACATTGGGCTTATGCACAGTTACTTTTGTTACACATTCTTTTCAAATTTACAAAGTTTTCAAAAGTTTGGAGACAATAAAATGTGTTCGATGTTTTTAACATGTATTTGACTATAGTCAAATCCGTTATAATATGAAAAAGTATAACAGTTTAAAATTGTTTTCTATTTTTAATATATTTTAAAATGTAATTTATTCTCATGTTGGCAAAGCTGAAACATTTCTTATTCTGATCTGACCTGCCTAGTATTTTGTGGAATCTGTGAAACATTTTATTCCCAGGTCCTTTGACGAATAGTAACAGTGCAAAGGTATGTCACTTTCAATCAGTGTGATACATCTTTGCTGAATAAAACAATTTCTTTCAAAAAAAGTCTTACTGACTCCAAACTTTTGATTGATAGTGTATATGGTATTTGCATGGCACTATCACAATAGTGTCCAGAAACACATTTATGTTGTTACCGTATTTTATGTTTAAAGTTATAAATGCAAGAATCTAGATTCAGTTTCCATCTAAAAGGATTTCAAATGTGCAAAGCATTTCAGTGGCAAGTTATTTCATGCACTGACATTAGTTTTTTGTAATAGAAGCTTGCGATGTTGCATAAATTTAGAGCCACACCCCAAAGGCAGAACACTATTCGTCTTGCTTGCTAAATAAGAGCATCAAAACATGTTTTGTAATGTATTAATTTGATTAAATTGATTGATTAATAATGACTTTTACAAATGTAAGAGTTATGGTGCTTTTTATTTTTATGTGGGTTCAGTTCATTTTTGTCCTTTAGACTGTTGTTCACCCAAAAACTACAATTCACATTTATTCACTCTCTTGTTGTTTAAAAACCATATGGTGTTTTGATTTTTATTGGAAACTTAAAAGGGGAATTTTGAACAATCTTTATGTACCTATTGCATAAAAATAAGAGCATATGGGTTTGGTTTGGAATGCCATCACAGTAACTAAATCTCCACTTATGTAAGTGTCTTATGACTGTATGATTCAGACATTTGTTTTGTCTTTGCTGTTGTAAAAGTGCATGCAGGGGCATGACAATGAAATGGCAAGAAGTAGGTCCATTAACCAATGGTCCTGTTTTTGGGCTGATCTAAATGAAAAAGACCCCTTTTAAGGCAGGTCCCCTGTCTCAGTGGAGATAGATGTTTCCCCTCACATTGTTTTTCCATACCGGGTTTTCAAGTGAATGGACTGTTGTTAAGATTTGCGCTTTTGGCGTAAAGAGATTCATCTCTTAGTGAGTTATTTCTCTCTTTCTCTGTGCTGTCCTAGACACATTTTCTACTTGGGCGCTTTTACGAGACGATTCTTCCATCTGCACATCCTGTTGCTGAGTGACTGTATGTGTGAGATTGTGTAAACGAGGATAGCGAATAGAGGCCTGGTGTAGTTTGTTTATTTAATTTTTTTTTGCCTAGTTTTATTATTCAGGGGCTTCGCACTTTGGGTCTGATTTTATCACCTTCGGTTTTTAAGCCTTCCAAGAGAGATATTTTGTTTTAAAAGTTACAGAACTGAAGTAAACCTTTATTTCTGATTCGCGAGTAGTGTTTAAAGATCTGCACATAACTGCATAAAACAATACTCTTAACACAATATTTAATTGGGAAAAAAAAGTCAAGTTTATCCCTTGGCTCTGCTGTTGTTGGACTTGGAGTTGACACAAGGGGGCACTAACACTTTTGTTATATGAACAAATATGCATTGTTATTAGCTGAAATGTCAAATTTGCTAGAACCAATTAATATTTGGCAATATATTACTAATATATATATATATATATATATATATATATATATATATATATTACTAATATATATATATATATATATATATATATATATATATATATATATATATATATATTACTAATATATATATATATATATATATATATATATATATATATATATATATATATATATATATATATATATATATATTACTAATATATATATATATATATTACTAATATATATATGTATGTATATATATACACACAATATAGGACATGTGAAGTAAAATGTGTCACTGATTTTCAGTTATGCATGTTTGCCTTTTTCTTCTTTTGTAGGATGTCACAGAAGTGGAAGTAAAAGACCCCAATGAGCTTGTTGGTAAGTATAAAATGAATCAATCATACTTCCATCTTCAAATAAAAATTTTCAAAACTTGGCTTGGATGTGGTAGACCGCACCATATCATGCCCTCTTGAAAAGAGCACTGTATGTATTTCTGCTCCTGCCAACCTGGTGTGATTGCTTTGTCAGGATCTGTTTGTATGGTATTATTACTTCAGCCCGATATAGAGGAGGAGTACAGTCTTCATAAAACTTTATAATATGCAACATTATAAACAACAAAACGCATTTCACTTTCCCTCTCTTTCACAACACTTTCCCTTTGTGGTTATATTATTTATAATGCCACATATCTTTCTGATGCAGTCAGAGACTGAATTTACGGTTGTAGGGAGTTACAGTAAACAAGCCACTTGGGCAAGTAACTGAACGTTCCACTTAGTCTTGTTTTTCCTTCTCATTAAAATTTGAAAATATCCGAATAGACCAGAAGACAAGAAGGTCTTATCAGAGACTCAAAGTTTTCTTTGTGGTTGGGAGACAGAAGCTCTTTAGATTTGTCCCTAATTTTCCCTCCTTCCCTTTCTTGGAGTCCTGCTTTGTGTGTGATTTGTGCCACTTGTTTGGGAGGACACTGAACTCTGAAGATGCCAGAGAAATGAGTCACTTAAAGTCAATGCTTAATTACTTTGATGGAGAGGAAATGACAAAAAATCAACCCATGGGGAGAGATGTTCTGTTCTAAGATCAGCTAAGATCCACACTTTAAATGAGGTCAGGGATAAGAAATCTGGCTCGAGAGCAGCAGCAGGGTTTTTAGAGGTTTTATAGAAGAACCCCATCTTGCCAACATTCCTGCACACACTTGCTGCCTGCTGCTTCCACATTTACTCTAATCACACTGTAATTATTAGGACAAGATTGAATGCTTTATAAAACACGGTTTTCAGACCAACTACATGAAGCTGAATCCATGAGAGCCTCAAATATAATCCCACACTCCAAGTCGCACTCCTGACAGCTTTATACTTAAGTTTTTATATTTTCTAAGTTGTGTTAGTCTTTGTTGTTCTGGCTTTGTTGCTAGGGTGTTCTGGATGGTTTCTGTGTGGTCGCTTGCAGTCAGAAGAGACCACATGTCTATGTCACTATGTGGAAATATTTGCATAATGCCGCCTAAATGTTCACATAAAGAAAGAAGGCGTGGTTTCAGTAACTGCAGTTATTGTTGAAGCAGTCATGTCAGGGAGATGTTATGTGTATCTAGGTGAAAGCAAACGCACTATTTGGCCTTCCGAAAGTAGATGCATTTAGGACTTAAAACAGAATGCATTTTATGGACAACCGTTTCATGAAACTAGGAGAGGAGGTCATTCTGACTTTGCTACGACAATCTGCTGCTTCTGAAACAGCTACTGTTAAGTATGTTTTGTATGTTTATGTTCAAATGCAGAGTTTTGCGCATCGCGTTTGTGCGCGTATATGCGCTGTCTGCGAGAGTGAGAGAGAGAGAGAGACAATCACACGGTGGAGTTTTTGTGGCTTGTGTACTGCAAACACATACAAGCTCCATCATAGGCTTTAAATGCACACTTTTGGTTCAGTCGGACTGAATTTATTACGATTGATGAATCTACATAAAGTGATCGGATTGATGTGCACGTTTATGTCACAAGCTTCAAATTGGAATAGATTTTTTAGACATGTGCACACTGCTTAAATAGTGAAAAGTGAAAGTGACATATAGATAATATAGGGTTTCTCACTGTTTACACATAATAATTCCTACATGTATTCTTTATTTGTTTTTAACAGCAGAACTAATAATTACCAGTTTATGGATAAGTATACATATAAACCGCTGTGCTGCTCATATTTTTCATGCAAAAAACAAAAAAAGCCCCTCCCAGCGCCCAAAACTGGTTGACTGTGGAGGAGTATCCAATACAAGTTTGTCCTGCTCCACTCCACAGTTGCCGAGTTAAAGGAGAGTTTTATAATGACAGGACACGCATTTATACAACACTTTATTCAAAAGGACCAGCTGCTCATTCCGTGAGAGTCATGTCATTACGTTATTTCTGCATTATTGCACATGCACAGTTCTTTCAGTTTCTTGGTTCAATCCAATCGTCGTTTTAGAAGAGGAATAAACCACCCCCTTCAATCTGATCAAAATTTCATTCCGATCGAGCTTAATCGGATCGGTTTAAGGTGTTTATATGAACGTTTTTCAATCCAATTGAGCCGTCAATCCGATTACAAATGGATTATTTGGGTGCATGTAAATTAGCCACTGTGTCTGTCATGCGACTCTGTTCCCCTTTTGGGCTTGAACTAATGGTAAAACTAAGGACATATTCTGTTACAAAATAATGACCTTTAAAAAAAGCATCATATGACTCCTTTAATTTTTTTATTTTTATTGTCATTTCCCTCAATAAAGCCTTTAAATACACAGTGTTATTATTCTCCAATATTTCAATACTCTAAACAGTGTCTGAAACTTTGCATTACAAGTAGGGCTGTGCGATTTAATCAAAATCGTTATAAAATCACGATTTGAGCATGCGCGATTTCTAAATCACTTTATAGCAGGCACCGACCTCCCACAGTATGCTATCCGAACCAATCAGAATGCAGCGCGCCTAAATGGAGTGCGAGAACAGTACAGACTGGGCATATTCCTACGTAACTCCAGATTCACACACTCTGTCTGGTGCGTATTTTTTCCCATGTTAACGGATTAGAGCGTTCACGCACTGCACGTGCAGGTGTGAAAATAATTAATATATAGCGCGTGAGCATAGAGAGAGTTGAGTTTGAGCAAGAGGAGAGACGCGTTTTAAGTGCCCGCACTCTCTCCGGGCGAGTTTTATAACTTCAACTTTTTATACTTAGTCTAAAATTTTTAACCATAACTACAGTACAGGACAGCATGGTCTGTTTTGCCACAGGGTTATTCTCAAATGTACAGTTTATGTCAGGCAGCTCTGGCTGAAAAATAGTTTGACCTTTCCGAAGTAACTCTGCAAGTTTCCATTTGTCTTTGCAAGTTTATGTCTGTGTGTGTGTGCGTGTGTGTCTGGGCATTGCTTGGGGAAGAGTGCCACATCTAGAAGGCCTCACCCAGAACCTTCCTTGCCTTGTTTCAACAAACGGAGGCATGTTTTGGGCCACAGTCACTGCCTCAGACCTGCCCAGGTGTGAGAGAGGTAGATGGGGGGGGTATGGGTGTCTGGGATTGAAAAGAGAGGATGTGAGGAGAAGAGAATTCAGCAGTGGCCTGTTTTAACCAGTATAATTTGAATAGTGTTCACTGCTGCATGTGTACGCAACCACAAATACCACAAATATGTCTGACAAAGACTGCTGATAGATGCTTCTAGTTTAAGGGGGGGAAATCGTTTCTGCAAATTCTTACCAAACTGAAGTAGCAGTTCAGTGTCATTCAAAAAAAAAAAAGTGAAAATGAAATGTAGCTTGAGGTTAAAGTTGCATACAGAATCCAGAATGTTTATGTTTGGAAATTTCATACCACTGATGGGAGAAGTATTTTCTGTGTGTGTGTGTTCACTGCTGTGTGTGTGCACTTTGGATGGGTTAAATGCAGAGCATGAATTCTGAGTATGGGTCACCATACTTGGCTTTGTCATTTCCACTTCCACTTACATTTCTAATCATGTGCTTTTTGTGATAAAGAAAATATACAAATCTAGTTTGTTTTATGTGTGACTTGCTGTCATTACTCTATTGCAACATTTTGTACAGTATAGATGTATTTGCTGTCTTTGAGTATTTTTTTCTTTTTCACAGCACAGTTTTCAGAGAAGGTTCGGAATATGTCTCCTGATGAGATCAAAATTCCTCCTGAACCTTCCGGTCGTTGTTCCAGTCATCTGCAGGTGAGATGGTTTGCCATATCCTGTTTGAGATGTTCCTAACCTCCTGCCATGGGCACCAATGAGAGAAATCTTGACTGCACTTGTTCACTTTGCTTGTTTTTTGATAGATGCTAGTCTCAGCTATCAAATAGCTTGACCACTGACCATTCACAGGCTTATGCATATTGCCAATGACAAGACTGGGCCAAAATCAGTTCTAATCTGATCAGTTGGCTGCTGTGCAATTTCCAGGAGTCACATTTTTACCCTCCAAGCTGTGTTAAAGACTGCTGCAGTGAATGTTCAGGTCAATTTTGATCCTTTAAAGATAACACTTTTTTTTAGGCATTTTGTTATAAATGATGTTTCAACACACATTTATTACAAAAATCTAAACTAACCAATGGTTTTTGTACAAACAGAATTTTTCAATCCTTTAGTTGAAACTATTGCACGATTATTGGAATGTGTTTGTAGACTTTGATAATAGACTGCCATGCAAATTCAAATTTGTGGAAAAAAAAAACTGTAGTTGGTCAACTTAAATGTCTGGTCAAATTTAATGTAAGGTAACATTTATTAGATAACAACATGACTTAGCAATGAACAGTTTATTACTCTAAGGTAATGTTAATTTCAACATATACATATATACATAATTAAAATAAAAGGTTGTCCATTAACATTAGGGAATGCACTGTGAACTGACATGAACAACCATAAACAAAAGTATTTTAAATAACAAAGATAAATAAATACTGCATAAAATTCTGCCCATTGTTAGTTTTGAAGATAGTATATTTAGTTTAAATCGAGTATTTAAATGAAGTCATCATCAGTCTAAGCACTGTTACTTTAATTTGCATAAATACTTTTGTGAATCCGATGCTAAAATAATATAGATTGTGCAATTTTGTATTGTTGGCCATATATATTAGCGAAAAACATTCTCTCAGCTGCTTTGTTTTGATCGGACTGCTCCTTGTCAAACCATGTTGATACCAAGATCATATTCGAACACATTTCATTAGAATTTAGTTTGTTTTATTGCAGTAATGTGTGTGTGTGTATATATATTGTGTTAAATTCCTAATTGTCATACTGCTTCCTGCTGTAGCTCTCTCTCTCTCACGAGCTATCAGGACAGGTGAACATAGGTGGGGTTTTCACACTACAGTACAACCTTGTTTTGATAGATGGGCTGTGCTTTTCCATATCGTGATGAATATCATTTCCCTGTGGCTATGCTTTTTTCGCTGTTCAGACATGATCCTCATTCCCCTATACATCTGAATTGGTCTTCCTGTGAACTTTCTAGTAGTACATTCTCTAAGAATTAACTAACATCAGTCTCTTAACTGTCAACAAGCAACTTTTCGATTTTTTTGATGACTTGGAATGTTATGGAATACTGATTGAGTGGTCCTTGGAGTCTGGTTGTCAAAAATCACCCTGTAGTTCTAGAAGATCACACTGGCACAAAGACTTTATTCATTCTTAGTGTCTCACAGCACTTGGAGCAAAGAGGCATTTTTTTGTCTTGTTTTGTACAGCACTTTTTTCATTTAAAATGGACTCAAATAGGCTTAAAATGGAGTTTGTTAATTTAGCAATATCACACATGCACTTAATAATGACTCCCTTTTCTGTTTGTAGGAAAAGATCTTTAAACTTTACGAGAGGAAGCTTCAAGGAGATTTTGATACAAACAGCCATATTCAAAAGAAGAAAGAGTTTCGCAACCCCAGGTCTGAAGATAACAAGT
This sequence comes from Carassius carassius, assembly GCF_963082965.1. Classification (NCBI taxonomy): domain Eukaryota; kingdom Metazoa; phylum Chordata; class Actinopteri; order Cypriniformes; family Cyprinidae; genus Carassius; species Carassius carassius. The sequence goes on along the minus strand of NC_081788.1, from coordinate 24,111,217 downwards.
GTTTATGATCCCTTGTTCACTAGACATAACCTGAAGTAAATTACCTATTGATATTGTTTTATTTGTTTGCAACCTAACCATGTGTTTGTGTTTATAGATCCAGTTCTGTGGTATTGACGAACTTGGAACCAATTATCCAAAAGTAGGTGTAATGCGTACCTGTTAATACCATATAAATACTATACATTGTATTCATGTCTGTTGCAAAATGTATTTGTTTACTTCTTCACAGGACATGTTTGATCCTCATGGCTGGTCGGAGGATTCATATTATGAGGCACTAGGTAAATTTAGCTTTAAATTAGGTTTGACATTTCATATGGATTGCATTGACTACATCTGTTAACCATTTTTGTGCTGTTCTCTCCACAGCCAAAGCTCAGAAAGTGGAGATGGACAAGCTGGAAAAAGCTAAAAAGGAAAAGACCAAGGTTAGAGCCCTGAGGGACTCCACTTAAAAAAATAATAATATTAAAACATTTGTTTGTACTGTCTGGGCCACAACATCACTGAGAGTTAATATTTGTTCTTACCCATATGTCTGTAGATTGAGTTTGTGACGTGCACCAAAAAAGGCAACACTACTAATGCAGCAGCTATGGCCACAAACACAACTTCCACAGGTACACCAAATGCACAAGTTATATTACTCCTTTATATTAATAGCCTGTGAATAATTTTCATTATTACTGAAACAATATTTTAATGGTTAATATTGATAAGATATTTTAATAGTATATTTTATCTTTCTGTATGTAAATTATTTATCCTCTTTTTCAAGTAAATAAATATGATGTATAATTATATTTAATACAATATTAAAGTGGTACTAGTTCCATAAAAACAACAGTGCTGGTAAAAAGTATACTGATCAAAAAGTAAATTGGACCAAAATGAGATCTGCCTATTTCCCATTTTATTATATGAGATTTTAGGGGGACATAATGTGGTCTTTTATAAAGACCTTAAAGGGGCTATATATACAAAATGTTTATTTATTCCTTTTTTTAATTGCCTCATTACTTGTAATGAAAATTAGACTTTCCCCAGCTTCATAGGCTGTCAAGAAAGCCTGTGGGCTGATTTTTAAGTGAAGGTCTTGGGATTGTTTGCTGGGAAAATCTATGACTTTTATTGAGTCACTGAATCACATTCAGTCTCTTGTATATTTCATTGTGCTCTAGTGCAAGCTTGACCAAACAAGTGTGTCACTAACAGCAAGGGTTTCTGAATTCTACATATAGCCCCTTTAATTGTAAAAACACCATAGGCAACAGCCTTCACTTTACTAATGTCTGTTTATAGTATAGTAAGTCTGAGTTTGATGACCTAGCAGATGCTCAGAAGAGAAAGAGCAAATGGGACTCAGCAGTGCCAGTGACCCTGGCACAACCCGCCCTCCTCACCACCACTGCCACCCTCCCTGGAGTCGTCTCTGTGACAACAACAGCCAGCGGCACCAAGACCACAGTCATCTCTGCAGTGGGAACCATTCTCAAAAAAGCTAAGCAATGACATGAAAAAAGGCAGGGTTATTTCACTTCAGACTGACAGATTGATAGTGAGTGACAGTGCTACATGCTTTTTTTTTAGTTGAGCAACAGATGGTTTTAACTGTCTGGCAACTGGAATAGATAGTGTTTATCTCATTTTCAGAAAGTGAAAATTCTGGATATAGTTTTATAATGGCATAATTGTATCATTCATCTCTGTGCTCGGTTTTGACTAGCTGTTTCAAATGCGTTCATCTGTTGGTTGATTCTTTGATTTAAACTTATTGGTTTGTCTTTGCCAGATGTTTTCCATTTTAATTCATAATTTGTGTTTGTAAAAATGATCCTGAAGCTGTCATACATGTCTGTTGCAGTAAAGTCACCTGATCTTTCATGTCAGACATATGAAAACTTGTCGGTAAATTAAGTTTTTCTTTGGAACTTTTTTTTTTTCAATAATCATTCAGTGTTTGATAGATGCCCTGTCTGGTCTTTCTACAGTCTATTTCCATTTTTATGTTTTGGAAAGGTCATGTTCACAGAACACCAATTAATCATCACCAGAGTATTCTTTCAGTATCTTATTACAACAACTAATCTGGGCTAATTGACTATATTATTGCATTTATTATAATACACAAAGGGTCTTATATTTTGGTGCAAGTCCATATTCTGTCATTTCTATCTTTTTATTTTATTTTAGCAATACAAGTAGGTCTTTTTATGTGTATATTAAGATGACTCTGGATTCTCTGTTGCTCGGCAGTGTAAAAAATAAATGGTTTTTGTATAATTGCAAATCTATTGAATTGTGTTTCATTAATCACTCCGTATTTTTTTTTCTCCTCCCCCAAATTGAAAAGCATCTGCCTCTGGGATGAAGAAATGTCAGGTAGTGCTGAGGAATGTTTTTAGTTCTAAATTTGGAAGATGGTGTGTGTTTTCAAGATGGATCACTGATTTATATTCTCCCAATGCATTTCCATTTTGAACTCGAGCCATTCAAACTTTTGTTCAAGCTAAGAAATCCTGGCCAATGAGGTTCATTGTTGGCATTTTCCGTCATTCATATTTAAAACATTTAAAACCATCCACTGGGAATGTGGTGTTTCAGCCTGATGGATGGATGGATGGATGGATGGATGGATGGATGGATGGATGGATGGATGGATGGATGGATGGATGGATGGATGGATGGATGGATGGATGGATGGATGGATGGATGGATGGATGGATGGATGGATGGATGGATGGATGGATGGATGGATGGATGGATGGATGGATGGATGGATGGATGGATGGATGGATGGATGGATGGATGGATGGATGGATGGATGGATGGATGGATGGATGGATGGATGGATGGATGGATGGATGGATGGATGGATGGATGGATGGATGGATGGATGGATGGATGGATGGATGGATGGATGGATGGATGGATGGATGGATGGATGGATGGATGGATGGATGGATGGATGGATGGATGGATGGATGGATGGATGGATGGATGGATGGATGGATGGATGGATGGATGGATGGATGGATGGATGGATGGATGGATGGATGGATGGATGGATGGATGGATGGATGGATGGATGGATGGATGGATGGATGGATGGATGGATGGATGGATGGATGGATGGATGGATGGATGGATGGATGGATGGATGGATGGATGGATGGATGGATGGATGGATGGATGGATGGATGGATGGATGGATGGATGGATGGATGGATGGATGGATGGATGGATGGATGGATGGATGGATGGATGGATGGATGGATGGATGGATGGATGGATGGATGGATGGATGGATGGATGGATGGATGGATGGATGGATGGATGGATGGATGGATGGATGGATGGATGGATGGATGGATGGATGGATGGATGGATGGATGGATGGATGGATGGATGGATGGATGGATGGATGGATGGATGGATGGATGGATGGATGGATGGATGGATGGATGGATGGATGGATGGATGGATGGATGGATGGATGGATGGATGGATGGATGGATGGATGGATGGATGGATGGATGGATGGATGGATGGATGGATGGATATACACTCACCTAAAGTATTATTAGGAACACCTGTTCAATTTCTCATTAATGCAATTATCTAATCAACCAATCACATGGCAGTTGCTTCAATGCATTTAGGGGTGTGGTCCTGGTCAAGGCAATCTCCTGAACTCCAAACTGAACGTCAGAATGGGAAAGAAAGGTGATTTAAGCGATTTTGAGCGTGGCATGGTTGTTGGTGCCAGACGGGCCGGTCTGATTATTACACAATCTGCTCAGTTACTGGGATTTTCACGCACAACCATTTCTAGGGTTTACGTGAAAGGGGAAAAACCCCCAGTATGCAGCAGTCCTGTGGGCGAAAATGCCTTGTTGATGCTAGAGGTCAGAGGAGAATGGGCCGACTGATTCAAGCTGATAGAAGAGCAACTTTGACTGAAATAACCACTCGTTACAACCGAGGTATGCAGGAAAGCATTTGTGAAGTCACAACACGCACAACCTTGAGGCGGATGGGCTACAACAGCAGAAGACCCCACCGGGTACCACTCATCTCCACTACAAATAGGAAAAAGAGGCTACAATGTTGTCTGGTCTGATGAGTCTTGATTTCTGTTGAGACATTCAGATGGTAGAGTCAGAATTTGGCGTAAACAGAATGAGAACATGGATCCATCATGCCTTGTTACCACTGTGCAGGCTGGTAGTGGTGGTGTGATGGTGGGGGATGTTTTCTTGGCACACTTTAGGCCCCTTAGTGCCAATTGGGCATCGTTTAAATGCCACGGCCTACCTGAGCATTGTCTCTGTGTGTGTGCACTTTGGATGGGTTAAATGCAGAGCACAAATTCTGAGTATGGGATACCATACTTGGCTGATTGTCATGTCACTTTCATTTTATAGATCTGGGCTTGGTAATAAAAAGGTTGTGGGCTCAAACCTACTACCCTTGATGTAGACATGTAGAGAGACAAGTGGCAGGTTTTTTTGTTTATTTACACTGCCATTCAGAAGTCTGGGGTTTGTAGTATATTTTTGTTTGGTTTTGAAAGCGTCTTCTGTTCAGCATAAGTGTCTTATGTTTATTTGATCAAAAATACAGAATTATGAAATACTATTATAATTTAAAATGCAATTATTATAATTCAATTATTATTATCAGTTGAAAACAGTTGCACTGCTTATTTTGTGGAAACTGTTTTTTCAGGATTCTTTGATGAAAAGAATGTTCAAAAGGAATGTATTTGAAATAGTTACACTGTCAAAGTATTTTCTGTCACTTTTGGTCAGTTTAATGTATCCTTGATGAATACATGTTAAATTCTTAGAAAAAAACTCTATAATTGGCCACGTCACTTCACTTTACTATATATATATAATATACATACATATGTATGTGTTAAATTTCAGCTGATTAGCAGACATCTTATAATATGATTAAATTTATTTGTTTCAGCGCTTCTGTCATTTCTTCCTGCCCCCCTCTGTCCTACTGGCCTGCCAGATGGTAGTTTTGATCAAATTTAAGCCTTTATGGTTAAAAAAAATGGTTCTTTTATTTATTATTTGATTTCTGCATTGTCCCAGGTAAAAACATTGACACGCAGGAGTGAATTTCCCAGCAGAGATTGAGAGATTGGGATTGTGCGAGTGTACCCTGTACAGGCCCTGACTCCACTGATCTTCTTTGAATCTGGCCACGAAGGTTTACTCATGCATTGCACATAATTGTAATGTTGCTATCAATTATTTAAACATGCATAGTGATTCAATGATTAAGCTCAAAACTTGACACTTTTTTTTTTTACCTTCCTGTGTTATAATTGTGAGAGAAGAACTTATGAACAATTATGAATAATTGTGAATAATTTCTTTGCCAGTTATTTCTATCTTTTGTAGGAAATACCAGTATACATTTCCAAACATTCCTTTTGCCATGAAATGTAATAATCCAGTGAGATTTCTGTATGCACAATGAGTCTGACAACAGCCAGTGCCCCACACAGAGATCTGATCTCATCATCATCCAATCTGTCTAGACTTAACATGAAAGTACAATGAAAATCAGAAAAAAAAATCTGAGACAGACTAAATCCAGATTAACTGTGCATGGCAATGTCTCCAAGACACATTGAGAAACCTTCCTACAAAGCTACCTGAAAATCTATGTGCTAATGCAAAGGGTAATCATACCAAATGTTGATTAGATTTAGTTTATAGAAGTAAGTTGATATATAAATCTATTTATGACATTATTTTTTAAAACATCCTCACTTTACAGCATTTTTACACAAGTGCCTTCAAAATTTCTCGAAATGTCTTGGAAACATTGCCACAGTTCTTTTGGATTGAGGCTGTATCAATTTTTTTCTGATTCTCCATGTCATTCAAGACAGACTGGATGATGTTGAGATCAGATCTCTTTGTGGAGCACTGGCTGTTTTCAGACTAAAATCAGTGCAATACAAAAATCTCAATGGATTATTACAATTAATGGCAGAAGGAATGTTTCACATTGGCCACAATTTTTGGCAACCAATTATTGCAACACCCTTTTCCCAAGATAACAGCTCTGAGTTTTCTCCTATAATGACTGATGAGTTTGGAGCACACCTGACAATAGATCACAGAACATTCCTTCATACCGAATCTCTCCAGGTCCTTCAGATTCCCAGCTCCATGCTGGTGCTTCTTCTCTTCAATTCACCTCACTCATTTTCTATGGTTCAGGTCATGGAACTGAGACAGCCATGGCAGAAACTTCATTTTGTGCTCAGTGACCCATTTTTGTGTTGCTTTTGGTGTTTGTTTTGGATCATTGTCCTGACGGAAGATCAAACCATAGCCCATTATAAGATTTTAACAGATTTGATAGAATCCATGATACCATGAATCTGAACAGGACCTCTAGCAGAAAAATAGGCCCCCAACATATTCTATGTTCTTTGGTTTTACTCCTTGTGATGGATGATTAAGGAAATTTGGTCTTTGTGATCTTCATATTTATAATACTATGGAACAAGAAGTCATGGCTGACAATTTCATGCTCCTAGTCACCCTAGTGTTCCAAAAAAATAAACTAAAAAAAAAATTAAATATGAATGGGAATATACTTCAAAGATATTTTACTCTTAAGAATTTATAGGGGTGACAATAATTGTGGCCAACATGCATTAGAGAAAAAAAAATTATAATGTGAGTTTTCCCTTACTTTCAACTGTTTTACTTCAATGAAAGGTTTTAATTTTGTGAATTATTTGAATGAAAAATGAAAGTGATAAAAGATGCAGATTTATTTTCATAGCCACCTTTGCACATATTTAACAAGGGTGCCAATACACACACACACACACACACACACACACACACACATATACAGTATATATACATACATACACACACTGAATTTTAAGATGTGCTATCAATGTTATATTGTAATATATCTGTATTTTTTCTTGATTAATAGTAAGTTCAAATAACATAAGATCTGCTACACTGCTGCTGCTGAATTGCTGCTGCTGTTGGTTATTGTTGTTGTTGTAGAATGTTGCTGCTGCTCCTGCAAAGCAAGTACAGGAACGTGCTTCTGCCAATACATACACTGATATGGTGCTGTGAGTATTTGAGACATACTGCTGCTGCACAAATATCATATATAATAACCTGTAGCAGATCTATACAGGTGGAGCTGGGGAAGGTGGAGGGTTTCAGAAGAACTCTGAAAGCATGCTGCGATACTTGGGTTACATATGAAATGCTTTTTAACATCGAAAATGGTTTTACTATCACTTTTCATCAATTTATAGCATTATTGCTGAATAAAAAAAATGAATGGATGTCTCTTAAGGACATACTGAACTGTTTCAATTTGAATCTCTCTCTCTCTCTCTCTCTCTCTCTCTCTCTCTCTCTCTCCACCAAATCTGAGACCAAACCTACGCCCATGATATGAACATTTGAACGTTCATAAGCTCTTTAGAGTATCTTCTTATTTGCTAGTTTTTTCACTGCTTTCAAAGACACATTTCAAATAACAAAATAAATAAATAAATTCTGAGTGATTCTTTTGTCATGTAAATGATGGATCCGTTCGCCTCAAAAAACAGCTTTTGCCAAAAATGCGCATAATGCAGTCCAGGGCGTTAGCAAGTGCTAGGAAAATGTGAATTTAAAAATGGATGATTGTTTCTATGTATGACACATAACGTTGAATCCGATTCAGAACGCGCCAAAGATGCCAACAGATGTTTTCTAGGAGCTCGCAGTTTTGTCACGCGCTGACTGACAGACTGTTGTTTGCGACAGCAGAACTCGTGTGTGAGGTGAGGTGAATTACTTTCAGCAAATCAAACTTGTTTTTAATACTGTAAGTGTTTTAAAACCGCGCTAAACTGTTGGCAGACGTTATGTGCTTAATGGGTGGTCGGATTTGCGAAGAGAAACCTTGAGAGAAATGGTTTTGACCGCTGAAGGGGGAAAATAATATTTGTTTTATTTGGAGAAGGGCTTGTCTGTGGTGTAATATGTATTTTTTTTTAATTATACAGCATATATTATTAAGAAGTGAAAGATGGATACATCCTGCCAAGAAAGATTACCATGGTAAATTGATATTAGTCACTTGTCTTCAGCAATTGATCCTGAAAGCTTAGAATTATTAAGGCATGCATTTTTCTTTTAAAGAAAAACAAATTCATAGAGAGAACAAACATGTTTTATGACCTGTCATCTAACATAAAATTAACAACAAAATAAGCAATTAGTTTTAACACGATATGTCTTTATCTCTTCATACTTAATATGGGCAAACCTGGAGCCACTTCTGTTCTCTATTCTGGACTTTTTCAAAACCTATTTTGTTGAAGGCTATTTATTTTGGTATTAGTTAGTGTTTATTACTACAAAATTGATAAATTACAAAATATTTAACAGTAATTTAACAATAAACAGTATTTATTCATGACTCAAATTTTGGTTGCAAAACGTCCGTATAACCTTTTGAGGTTGACACTCAATAATTAAAAAAATATATATAAATTTTCATTAATTCATTCATTTTCTCCAGGCACTATTTTGTACGCTGTGAGAGAAAAGGGAAAGGGAAAGGGAAATCCTGAGAGGGATGTTCTTGACCATAAACTATATTTATTTTGGAAATTGTGTACGAAATTTTCAGAAGATACAGTAAAAAGGGGGCAAAAAAGTACAGAAAAAGTTATACATTTGTTCATTAAATGCACAAACATGTAATATTTGTCACTTATTGCTGATTAATTTGTGCTAATTTCTTTTAAATCCAAACAACCTGTATGAATTCAGTGTTTATAAACAAAAGAAGATTAAATATGAATTGTTGAATATGAAGGCCAGAAATAATGCTTCATGTACATTAATGTTAAAAAAAAAAAATGATCTAAAAGAAAGCATGTGAGGAAATGCAGTTGAAACTTTTCTGATGTCCGGCAGACAGAAATGGCAATCACAGCAGTTAAGCTTTTTCACAGGTAATTCCTGAGGGACAGCTGTACCACACACTTCCCTTTCTAACGTTACACTGAGTGCCAGGCTTTTTGATTGTTACTCAGGGAAGCATACACTTTGTTTCTGACTGAGTTCTATCTGTCTGTCTGTCTAACTGTCTATCATTTCCCTGTCTGTCTATCAGTCGTTCAGCCGTTTTGTTCTTCTATTGCTCCATCTTTTTGTCTCTTGCTCGTTATATCTGTTTTTCAGTTGTTGTGTCTGTTTTTCTATAATTTAAGTTCTATCTATCTATCTATCTATCTATCTATCTATCTATCTATCTATCTATCTATCTATCTATCTATCTATCTATCTATCTATCTATCTATCTATCTATCTATCTATCTATCTATCTATCTATCTGTATGTCTGTCTGTCTGTGTTGATTGTTCTATCGTTATATCTATCACTCTGTCTGTTCTATGGCTCTATGTCTGTTAATATATCTGTCTTGTCTATACCTATCTATCAATCATTCTGTCTGTTTATCAATCATTCTATCATTATATTTATCGTTTATATTCATGTGACCTAGTCAAGTTGTAAATGCAGGTCATTCTGGAAACTTTTGCTTTGTTCCTGCTACACAGGAGTGCATGTTTTCACCACTCTCTCTCTCTCTCTCTCTCTCTCCCTCTCCCCATTTCTTCACTGTATTTCTAGCTTCCTCCTTCGCTGTCTTACTTTATCTATTCCCTCTTGTATTAGGGCACATTTTAGTGGCAGTGGCATTTAAAAGACTTAAAAGGCAATGCTCTGTGTGAGCTGTTGAGTTCATTTGAGTGTGTGTAGCCTGTCAGATTGTTTGATATGCATATATCTGAGTTTAGTTGGTCACTTTCCATTGTCTTAAAGTGTGATGAGGCATGAGTTCATGTGTGTACCTGTGTATTCATGCGCAGAAATGAGTGTGGCAATGATTCTTTTGTACCCCAGAGGCAATAAATCTGCCTGCCACCTCCCTGTGCAAGGGCAGGGTTTCTTGACTCTTTCACTCTCTCTCTCACTCTCTTTTCTTCTCCCCCTCGGAGAGGAGCTCTGGCCTTTCATTCTCAAATCCACACAGGTGAGGGTGCTGCTAAAGGAATGTGCAGAGAGCGAGTGAGCAAAGGACAGAAAGAACGGTGGAGCGATCTTGTGGACTATCAAAGCCAACAAAAGAACGCAACGGTGTTGCCTGCGACCCACCTGAACAGCTTGAGTAAAAGAGGAGGGACCAGACACACATTCACTCTTAAACACAAGTCGTATCTGGAGGGAATATTCAGTCGATTGTGCACTGCCCCAAGTGGGGTAGGAAGGGAACTTTTTCATGCAAACACAAATAGTTTCCCTGTTGTTTGAATTTGTGAAGAAACAGGTGGAAAGCAGGTTATTTTCCCTCTTCGGTTAATCATTGGAAACAAGAGAGAGAATTAAGGTTTTTTTTTTTAGAGAACTTTGCTGTTTGTGGTTGGACTCTGGGACTTGGATTGGGAAACAACAAACTAAGAGGTTTGTGAGATCAACAATCTTTTTGCAAAGCCTCACAGTCATGCATGTATTTTATAAGGCTCTTTTTATCTCTGCTTCCCCTTTCCTCTTTACTTGCTTGTCTCTTTTTGTTTGCCTTGTTTTTCAGCTGATGTTTGTGGCTGGCGAAATCAATATACTTTTTTTTTTATCACTTTGTTTTAGGCCTTTAAATTGTGCACACTACTATTCAGCTGGTCCTGTTTTTCATCTTCTAAAAAATGTCCACTAAATCTTTATGAAGATATATGAGAGATAAAAAGAAGGTGTTGGTTGTTTTCACTTTTGCAAAAGAGTGTCTGAAGCTGCATCATTCATTTTCAGTTGTTCATTTTGATTTGAATGTTGTTCGGTGTTGTTATGCATTTGTGACCATTCACATTTGTGTCTGGATCATTCTGTATGTATATATATATCGTGACTATTAGGTTTCATTATGGTATTTTAATGTCATTGTTATTCTCAGATCGATTTACATTTAGTTGAATTTGTGTTTAGCTTTACTGAGTCAGAGGACATTTGCTATAAATAACTTGTTCCTCAAAGTTTCACTGATGCAAAAAGTCTGTATGACTAAGCATGATTTAAATGCCCATTTGTGAGTTTAGCACAGGCCCAATCAGATTCACAATAGCATGCTAAGGTCTGTTTAGGTCTCAGGAGCAGTAATATTTATATGTGATTGAGTTTTCTCTCATCCTGGAGCGAAATTCCAGCGATGTTGGTCAAAATATGAACTTGAGGAGTTATATATGAATGTAAAGTTGAAGGATGTGTGAACACTAGATTTAAACAACCTGTTTTGTTTTTTCTTGGATTGTATTGTTTTGTGTATTTTGGTGGTTTAGGGGGGGGGGGGGGGGGGTTTGATGGATAAAATTTGCAAATATTTCAATTTAACATGATAATTTAGTTATTTAAAAAATTTAAAAAAAATTGTATGTAAATTCCGTAGTTAGTGATTTTTGTGCTATAGGATATATTCAAACTTACATATTCACAAGAACAAGTACCTGAAGTACAAACTGGATGGTTTTTGCAAGTCTGCAGTCAGTTCAGCACCAGCTGCTACTAAAATTAATATGTTCCACAAACCAAATCTGCGAGAGCAACAGATAATGCATATGGATGTGTTCAGGGAATGTGTTTTGTGTCCTAGATGGAGCTCAGCAGAATAGAACAAAATGCAGGGCTTCAAAAAAAAAAAAAAAAAAAAAAAAAAAAAATTGCTCGAGAAGTGATGCAGTGTCAGTCTGATGCATATAGTATGTGCGTTGACACATTTAAGAATGTGTCCTGATTCTAATCAGTATATGTTAATAAGGGATTCATTTCATCAATTAATATGATGTAATTAATAAAAAAATAAAAAAATGACCAATTGAAAGTTATATTAAACTATTCACAACAACAACAAAAAAAAGACCAAAGTGAATAATAACCAAAAAAATATATATGAAAAGTTGTTCTCAAACTTTCCACAGTCTTTCTCTTCACTGGAGTCCATGTCCATCTGTAGAGGATATGAGAGGAATTCCTGAGGAATCATTGGTCTGTTTCTCCTCTTCGCTGTCAGAGTTCAGATTTATGGGGGGTGAAATGGGCTCAACTTTCATTTGATGTTTTCAGGGAGAAAGGGAGTGAGTAAAAAGCGAGAGAAAAGTGGATTGGATTTCTGCTTCTGTTTTTGATTTTTTTTAAGCACTGATATAACCGCTGAGATGCATGCAGTTCTACTGTAGATTAGAAAAGTGTCTGTCCACCATGTTTAACCTTATGTTAAATGTGTGACCTTGCTATTGTTGTATTTATGTTTCAGACTGAAATGGGAGGATTGGCGCTGCATCTCGCTGATGTGGGGATCTGCATTCTCATGCTCGCTGTGACAGCAAGCCATGCTAATGAGGGTGGGAACATCAACTCTTAAGCCCCTTAAACCTCAAATCTCATTTACAAACACTTTAACTTAGGAAGCAATGCCAAGTCAGTTAAAAACACCAGATTACTTTCTGCTGACTGTAATCATTAATGATAAACAATATATATGATAACATTTGGGGTGATGTTTTGTTTGCTAATACTGTGAAGTACATTTCACAGTATTTCATGTTTTGTTTGCTAATACTGTGAAGTACATTTTTAACTGTCCAAATACTTTGCATGCTGTAATATATATAATATATATATATAATATGCTGTAATATATATATATATATATATAAATTTAATTTCACTAAATAATAAAACATCAACCCAAACCCAAGTGTCATTCATTTTAAATAATGACTGTATAGTTCACCTTTTAAGCAAAAAAATTTATTAGGATATTTAGGCAAGGCAAGTTTATTTAAATAGCACATTTCATACACAATGGTAATTAAAAGTGCATAATGCAGAATCAGCTAATGCAGATTCCAACTGCGGGCGGCATAGTAACTAAAGGCGGACTCCCCTTGTTTTGTGTGAACCCCTTGGTATTTCTAACTGACTTGATCCTAGTGATCTGAGTGGTCTGTTAGGCTTATATTCATTGAGCATATCTGCAATATATTTCAGTCCTAGGTCATTTAGTGACTTATATACGGGTAAAAGTACTTTAAAATCAATCCTAAATGTAACTGGAAGCCAGTGTAAGGACCTGAGGACTGGTGTGATATGCTCAGATTTTCTGGTTCTAGTCAGAATCTTGGCAGCAGCGTTCTGGATGATGCAGCTGTCTAATTGTCTTTTTGGGAAGGCCGGTGAGGAGCCCATTACAATAGTCCACCCTGCTGGTGATAAAGGCATGAACAAGTTTCTCCAAGTCTTGGCTGGAAACAAAACATCTAATTCTTGCAATGTTTTTTAGATGATAGTATGCTGATTTAGTTACTGCTTTGACATGACTACTGAAACTAAGGTCTGTCTCCAGAATCACACCAAGATTCCTGACTTGATTTTTAGTTGTTTGACCCCTAGAGTCAAGGTATGCATTCACCTTGAAAACTTTATCTTTGTTTCCAAATGCAATGACTTCAGTTTTTTCCTTGTTTAACTGAAGAAAGTCCGACTATTAATTTAATCAACACATTGGCAGAGGGAGTCAATGGGGCTGTAGTCATTTGGAGATAAGGCTAGGTAAATCTGGGTATCATCAGCATAGCTGTGATAGGCAATTTGGTTCTTTCTCATTATTTGACTTAGTGAAGCATATACAGGCTAAACAAGAGCGGTTGCAAGAATTGACCCTTGTGGGACTCCGCAGGTCATGGACGTCCACTTAGACTTATGCTCTCCTAGACTCACATAATAGCATCTATTGTTTTAAATTGTAAAACAATAGATGTATTGTTAAAAATAACAACAGAAGGATTATTGTGGTTGTCCACCATAATTTTGGTATGAACATTAGGAGAACTGATTTCATACAGGTATATTGACTAAATATAAAAAGTTGGTTTAAAGTTATAGCAAAAATGGTTTAAAAAACCTGAATTAATTCAGAGGAAATCTCTAGTAACATTTGTTGGATGTTTAAATGTTTTATTTAAAGCAGTGAAATTCAACGGTTTCCCAAATATGTAACACTAAGAAGACCAAAACATTTAAAGCCAAATTCAGGGAAGACATAATTATCTTTGTTATTTGCTGAATGTGCTTTTTTTGCGTTACACAGTGAACCACTGTACTGCTGCCGGGGCAAAAACCTGCTCAGAATGTATCCAGATCGGCACAGGATGTGCTTACTGCCCTGATGAGGTGAAACTCACTGATCCTCATGCTGAAGAATGAATTGATGTTGTATATGTGTTTGATGTGTTTTCTCAATTAGTCTATATGACGTATTGATCCAGAGGGTCTGTTGAAGAGTATTAACTCATTTACAAATCTAAACCGAAATGTTAAATGTTAGTGAATAGGAATGTCCAACATTCATTCAAACAACAATGTCATTATTCAGTTTCAAGTAAGATACACTACTGTCTTATTAAACAGTGATTTGAGCAGTTCTTCTCAAATGAACTTTAATAATATACTGTACACTACCATTCAAGAGTATGGGGTCTGTACTGTTTTTTGTTTTTGAAATCAGTCGTTTTTGTTAATCGAGACTGCATTTATTTGATCAGATATACAGTAAAAATAGTAATATTGTGAACTATTGTTATGGTTTATATTCCCAGTCTTCAGTGTCACATTAACCTACATAAGTCATTTGAATTTACAAATTTTTGTTGCTCAAGAAACATTTATTATTATTATTTTGTGTTTCAGGATTCTTGGTTGAATAAAGTTCAAAAGAACAGCATTTATTTGAAGTATAATTTTTACATCATACATGTCTTTCAACCAGTACTGTATTTTATTTCACTGCCCCCACCTTAAATGTCACCTATGGTTTCTTGTTATTTGTATGTATATAAAACCTATTGTAGCTGTATGACCACAGTTGTGTCATTTCTTTCATTTGTATGTTTTTTTCTCTTCAGATATTCGAGTATGAGCGTTGTGACCTGAAGGAAAACTTGGAGGCTCGTAAATGTAGTAGACATATGGTAACAATTGAGAGCAGCAGTAAAACTTTAAAGGTTTGTTATATCAGAATCCTGTCCTTCCATTTAGTTTTATTTCCATATCATGGATTCATGTCTGTTTATGCATTAATGTGTCTTTGTGTGTTTTTCAGAATGTGACAATTAATAAGTCACTAACGTACTCTCAGGTGGCCCCTCAGCAAATGAGTATGACGCTTCTCCCCGGGGAAGAGAGGGAGGTGGAGATGGAGGTGTTTGAACCAGCCCGTGGCCCTCTGGACCTCTACATCCTCATGGACTTCTCACATTCTATGTCTGATGATCTGGACAACTTGAAGAGGATGGGAGACCAGCTGGGTGAGCAAGGAGGGCGGTGTATCATAGCGGTTAGATGTGGGCTGGTAACGGTTGTAATTTGGGTTGGGCGTTATATTTGTGATGGTTTGCTATTTAAATTAAACACCACTGTGAATTTTGCAGTGAACTACAGTAGTAAACATGGTGTTAGAATTGGTGATTTAAGATGTGACTCAGTTTAAACTGGCTGTTTTAGTGATTTAAAAACAGTTTATTCTCATTCTGATTCAAAAGTTTGCTCTCGTCACTGTGAATAAAACCCCCACACTCGTGTGTGTATATATAGTACAGTATGTAGCCATTATAAAATATAATTTTTATATATTTGATATATTATGTATCGATCATTGCCACATGAAAAGGTCCATTGTAAAATAATGTCTCGACTATCAAGCTATGCTGCACCAAGTGCATTTAAAGGATGTGTTCTAGCTATTTTTACATTGGCTGTTGTGTTATGTCTCACTGTTTCGTCTTGAGCCATGAGTGTTGCATTATTTAGATGGTGGGTCAAGTAAGTTCAACTTTTAAATACATATTTTGAGTCCCTCTCTGAATCCATTGCACTAGAAATTATACCACTTGGGCAAACTAGTTTTGGGTGCCACAGTCATGAGTTGTTTGTTTTGAAACATTTTAATATTCATTCATTGTCTGATTTCACCCTATGTAGCTGAGCTTGTTGGCAAAATCTCTGACGATTACACCATCGGATTTGGCAAGTTTGTGGACAAAGTCACCGAGCCTCAGACTGACATGAGACCAGCTAAGTAAGAACAATACACAGTTACAGCACCATGCAGTTTGACTTTGTCTGCACATGCTCCTTTTATATGTTTTTCCTCTTAAAGATTAAAAGTGCCGTGGGCCAACGCTGACCCTCCGTTTTCATTCCGTAATGTCATCACACTCACAAAAAACATAGACACCTTTAGACAAAAGCTCCAGCAAGAGTGCATATCTGGCAACCTGGATGCCCCCGAGGGGGGATTTGATGCCATCTTACAGGCTGCTGTCTGCCAGGTACTGAAATGTCTATTTTTAAGAAGCTAATTTGGTAGACAGAAGTGAAAAATTATTGCCATTTACAGTACTGTAAATGTCTTATTACTACAGTATAACGTGTTTCTCTTTTTCCCAGGAACAAATTGGCTGGAGGAATGACAGCACCCACTTGCTTGTCTTCTCCACTGAATCAGCCTTCCATTATGAGGCAGACGGTGCCAATGTGCTCGCGGGCATCTTGGATCGTAACGATGAGCAATGCCATCTTACTTCAGATGGAAATTACACACATGATACTCGTCAAGACTACCCATCCATACCCACCATAGTGCGACTCCTGATGAAACATAACATCATCCCAATCTTCGCCATTACTAACCACTCCTATTCATACTACGAGGTTTGTATGGCTTTAAAAACGTATTTTTTTGTCTCAATGACATAAGTGCATCATGTCTCCATTGAAAAGTTCTCAGAGACTACAATATAAGTCAGGTTTATATTGAGAATTACGGTTTCCTTTGTTTGTAGAAACTCCAAGAATACTTCCCTATTGCTGAGCTAGGACGGTTACAAGAAGATTCCTCCAACATCTTGAGCATTTTAAAAAATGCTTTTGAAGTAAATTTATTTTCATACCAAATAAATTGCTGATATTTATTTATTTATTTTTCAATTTGATGTAACTTTTTTAAATGATTTTTTGAACAGAATATTCGTTCCAAGATCAGTATCCGTGCAGAGGACAGACCAAAGGCAGTGAAAGTCAACATACACTCTCAGTCTGGCACTTTTTCTGAATCTGGCAAATATAAAATCACACCAGGTGAAATTGTGAGTCCCTTTAACTTCTTTTTAATTTATAGCTTCAAATGTACCGGTAGTCTCTCACGCACTTGCCAGCATTTCAAAAGGAAGCAAAAAGCATAAATTATTATGTTAAATAATAATGTAAATATGCTTTAAATGTATTTATTTATCAAATGATTTCCTGTCTTTACAAACATATTTTAAATGATTTTTTAAAATGTATTTAAATTTAAAAAGATATATATTTTTTATTATATTTAGTTTAATTTATTGAAATATTGAATGTAATTTATTACATATCCAACAGAAAACAAGATGCATGCTGGTTGCTGAAATTTTATAAACACTCTATTTAACTCTTTAAAATATGAAAACCTTGTCGTAAAGACACTGATTCAAGTTTTCTCTCTGTAAAGGGTAAATTTACAGTCAGTCTGAAGGCTCTTACTCAGGTGGGAGAGCAGCATGTTTGTAATGCCAACCAGGCTGACCGAGCTGGAGCCTTAAGAGTCAAACCAACCACATTTAGCTCCGCCCTCAGAATCAAGGCCGAAGTGCTCTGTCATACATGTGACTGCGAAAAGGTAGGTCTGCTACCTCTTTATAACGCTTCTCCTGTTCTTCATGTTCATTTAAAATCTTACACTACTGTTTCAACTTTAACATCAGACTCCGGTTAAAAATGCAGCGCGCTGTAACGGCCAAGGAGATCTTGTCTGTGGGAAATGCCAGTGTTCTGATGGATGGTAGTATTGATATTTAAGTCTTTTGATATCTTTGATTTGTGCCCATTATATTGCAGTCCATAACCCCGCTTCTTGCCTCTTGTAGGCAAGGCCCTTTCTGTAACTGTTCTGAGGTCTCCACGGACTCAGCCAAGTGCATCGAACCTGGGAAGAACGAGTCTTGCTCGGGCAGAGGAGACTGCATGTGTGGGACCTGTATGTGCTATAACCCATTCCAGTTTGAAGGGCCCTTCTGCCAGTTTGACAAATCTCAGTGCCAGAGATTTGGTGGATTTCTCTGTAATGGTTAGTGAAATGATTTTTCGATTTTAATATATTACAATAATATATCCCAAATTTAATTTGAGAGATGAAAGAAAAACGTCTCAGGTTACGAATGTAACCATGGTTCCCTGAGAGGGAACGAGACACTGCGTCCTCTGAGGGGACACTATGGGGAACACCTCGTTGTGACCCGTGTCTGAAGCATACTTTGAAAAACGCCAACGTGTTGGCCGGCGACAGCCTCTGACGTCACTACCAGCGCGACTATAAATACGCGCCCGTAGGACCCGTCAATATCTTCTTCGTGAAGCTTGCGTCTGAAGCATGGCAGGGAGCTAGAGGACGCAGTGTCTCGTTCCCTCTCAGGGAACCATGGTTACATTCGTAACCTGAGACGTTCCCTTTCAAGGGAACTTCGAACTGCGTCCTCTGAGGGGACACTATGGGGAACAGTATACCCACGCCGCCATGCTGAGGGGAGTGCAGATCAGAATCATGGCAAACACTAAGTACCAACTCTACCGCTTTTCTCTTCACCGGGAGTCACCCCTGGGACGGTCTGACGGCTGCCTTATGACATTATCCCTTACGGCCAAAGGCCTAAGCTACATACCCAACTTATCCTGTAGGGCCCTGGCCCGGGGTAGAGCTAAAGGCTTGGAATCACAGAGATTCCTTTAAAAGGATACGGCTAAGAGCCTGGCACTTTCCTCTACCAAGTCTTTGCCTGTCACACAGGGGCTACTGCTAGCTTTCGCAAAAACCTGCCGAAAGGGCTGTCCCCACAGCACTCTAGTAGCGGCGCCCTGTTCTAGATAGGTATCCGAGGATACCTAGGTGGAGTGGTGCCCAAGATGAACGGGGCTTAAACCAACTCAAGAAAGGGCACGAAGCAGCAGCGCGAAGCCCTTACCATCTAGGGATTTTAGAAAGAACGCAGAGACTAGCGTGCGAACTTACCACAATGTGGATTTTAGAAAGTGCGCAAAGACTCCCGTGCACACTTACCATAACATGGATTTAAAATACTGTTCTAAGGAGGGGTTCTCGTGGGACTCTGTCAGAGCAGCTCGTAGAAGAATGGCCCGGGAGCAGAGCAATTGGAGGCCTCAGCCCCTGCCTCAGCAGGATGCCTGCTCTCACAGAGCGTCTCAAACAGTATGTGGTACTGGAGCGCTCTGAAGAACCGGGAATCAGTCTCCCAAGAGAGGAAGACTCCGAGCTCCGAGCAGCATGCTCAAAGGTGACCCTTTCAGAAAAGGGGAGCGCTGCTGAACTACCCGAGAATTGCCCACACAGCCCCCCCAAGTTGAGGGGGCTTGGGGGTGTACAATAAGTACACACCGGTTGGATGAAGCCCAAGGAACACCGGGGCGAATCATCCCGAGAAAGGGAACGAAGCGGAGCGCGTAACCCTTACCATACAGGATTTTAGAAAGGGCACAGAGTCTTGCGTGCACACTTACCACCTTACGTGGATTTCAGAAAGTGCGCAGAGTCTTGCGTGCACACTTACCACTTTACGTGGATTTCAGACAGTGCGCAAAGCGTTAACGTGCACACTGACCACCATGTGGATTTGAGAAAGTACACAGGCAAGCGTGTGTACTGAAAGGTTACCTGACAACCACAGTATGTGGGAGCTCACATTCAGAGAGGCCTGTGAAGCCTGCTACCTGATAACCACAATATGTGGGAGTTCACCTACAGAGAGGCCTAGAGAGGCCTACTATCTGTTACCAGATAACCACCTCAGTGGAAACTGAAAGCAATATGGAACTCAACTCCAGGGAGGCCTGGTGAGGCCTACTACCTGACAACCACAAATCGCGGGAGCTCGCTTTTTAGGAAACGCACAGTATGTGGGAGCTAAATCTCCAGGTAGGCCTGGTGAGGCCTACTACCTGGCAACCACAGTATGTGGGAGCTCACCATCAGGGAGGCCTGATGAAGCCTACCACCTGACAGCCACAATATTTGGGAGTCCACCCAGCCCCTCATGTTAAGGGAAGCGATGCTTGAGGTGTATAACAAATACACGCTGGTTGGATGAAGCCCAAGGAACACCGGGGCGAATCATCCCAAGAAAGGGAACGAAGCGGAGCGCGTAACCCTTACCATACAGGATTTTAGAAAGTGCGCAGAGTCTTGCGTGCACACTTACCACTTTACGTGGATTTCAAAAAGTGCGCAGAGTCTTGCGTGCACACTTACCACTTTACGTGGATTTCAGACAGTGCGCAAAGCGTTAACGTGCACACTGACCACCATGTGGATTTGAGAAAGTACACAGGCAAACGTGTGTACTGAAAGGTTACCTGACAACCACAGTATGTGGGAGCTCACATTCAGAGAGGCCTGTGAAGCCTGCTACCTGATAACCACAATATGTGGGAGTTCACCTACAGAGAGGCCTAGAGAGGCCTACTATCTGTTACCAGATAACCACCTCAGTGGAAACTGAAAGCAATATGGAACTCAACTCCAGGGAGGCCTGGTGAGGCCTACTACCTGACAACCACAAATCACGGGAGCTTGCTTTTTAGGAAACGCACAGTATGTGGGAGCTAAATCTCCAGGGAGGCCTGGTGAGGCCTACTACCTGGCAACCACAGCATGTGGGAGCTCGTATTCAGAGAGACCTGATGAAGCCTACTATCTGAAAACCACAATGTGCTATTTAGTGGAACGCACAATATGTGGGAGCTAAATCTCCAGGGAGGCCTGGTGAGGCCTACTACCTGGCAACCACAGTATGTGGGAGCTCGTCTTCAGAGAGACCTGATGAAGCCTACTATCTGAAAACCACAATGTGCTATTCCGTAGAAACGCATAGTATGTGGGAGCTAAATCTCCAGGGAGGCCTGGTGAGGCCTACTACCTGGCAACCACAGTATGTGGGAGCTCGTCTTCAGAGAGACTTGGTGAAGCCTACTATCTGAAACAGCCACAATATGCTATTCCGTGGAAACGCATAGTATGTGGGAGCTAAATCTCCAGGGAGGCCTGGTGAGGCCTACTACCTGGCGACCACCGAACGTGGGAGCTCACCTTCAGAGGGACCTGGTGAAGCCTACTATCTGAAAACCACAATATGCTATTTAGTGGAGACGCACCGTATGTGGGAGCTAAATCTCCAGGGAGGCCTGGTGAGGCCTACTACCTGGCAACCACAGTATGTGGGAGCTCACCATCAGGGAGGCCTAATGAAGCCTACCACCTGATAACCACAGTATGTGGGAGTCCACCCAGCCCCTCATGTTAAGGGAGGCGATGCTTGAGGTGTATAACAAATACACACTGGTTGAATGAAGCCCATGGAACCCAGGGCTAATCATCACAAGAAAGGGAACGAAGCGAAGCGCGTAACCCCTACCGTACAGGATTTTAGAAAGTGCGCAAAGTCATGCGTGCACACTTACCACTTTACGTGGATTTCAGACAGTGCGCAAAGCGTCAACGTGCACACTGACCACTATGTGGTTTTGAGAAAGTACACAGGCAAGCGTGTGTACAGAGAGGTTCCCAAGCATCGCAGAGGCGCTGAATCGTACGGGAGCGGTGAGCTCCAACCCTCTTTTCTAGGCGAGGGGAGCATCACCTGAGGCAGTAAATACAGAGCTTCTTGCCGTAACCACCACCTCCCCGGATGCGCCAAGCGGCCAGGCGGCCCCTCAGGGTGACCTGGCCGGACATCTATGGAATTCCCTGCAGTGCTGTGCCAATTCTTTGGCCACCTAGCTACTGTAAAGGAAACTCACAGAGATTGTTAGTAGACATATAACCACCAGCAACATAACGTCCATAAACAGGTAGAGCAAGGGTTACGTACTCACCCACCCTCCTGTACTGGAGTCCCGCTGCGGGGCGCCCCCTTCTGGTCCGGACCGTCAGTAAGGCGGTTGCTATGAACATAGAACCAACCAAAACATCATAGGTCCAGAAGGAGACTGTTATGTGAGAGACCGTCCACCTAACCTCGATCAGGTGGAAAGCTGGTGGCTACAGGGGAATTAGGCAGGGGAGGACAAAAAAACAGAGGTTAAAAACAGAGGTTAAAAACATCCGGAGCTACTAGGTCATCCTACCGCTCTGACCCGGGCGAGGACGCTGCCTCGTCCGAATCACGTCCCTCAGACCCTGCTTACCGTTCCGTGACCCGCGGTTCCTCTTGCCCCTGCCCTTAGGCGGGGGAGGAGCGCGAGCCGCAACACTAGCCTTCTGCGCCCCTCTACGACCCTCAGATCGAGATGGGCCAGGACCCCTGAGTTGCTCGGGCTCGGACCTGGACCTTCGTGGAATGAAGGATTTAAAGGCCGCTGAGCGCGCCCTTGCCTCCCTGAACTTCCCGACCACCATCTCGACGGAGGTACCAAAAAGCTCAGAAGGCGAGACCGGAGCATCGAGAAGAAACCCCCTTTCTTCCTTCCCGATGTCAGCCAGGTTCACCCACAGATGTCTCTCCGTCACCACCATGGCCGCCATAGACCTGCCCATGGCGGAGGCGGCCTGCTTGGTAGCTCGGAGAGAGAGGTCTGTGGTGCGGCGCAGCTCGGCTACCTGGTCAGGTGAAAGGCCCTCACCTGTATCCAGGTCCTTCAGCAGGTCAGCCTGGTAGGCCTGGAGCACCGCCATCGTGTGCAGTGAAGCCACAGCCTGACCAGCTGCCGCGTATGACCTGCCATGTAAGCGGGATGTATCTTGGAGGGGCTTAGATGGCAAAGCGGGAGATTTAAGAGAGGACGTTTGCCCCACAGAGAGATAGCAAGCCAGCGTCTCTTCTACAGGGGGCATCCTCTCATAGCCGTTCTCATGCAAGCCCTCGATATTAGCATAGCTCGTATGCTGAAACCGGTGGATGCGAGAGGAAAACGGCCTCTTCCATTCCTTTTCGACTTCTGCATGTAAGTCAGGCAAGAATGGAAGGCTCACCTGGGCTGGAGGGCTATGGTCAGACAAGTACCGCTCAGCGAGGCGACCTCGTGGCGCCACCTTGCTGGCACGCTTCCATGGCAAATCTAATTTTGCCGTGGCGCGATCCATAACCTCTAACAGCTCCTCATACGCGGGACAGGAGGATCGAGAAGGCTCAGCCTCAGCTTCTTCACCACTCTCAGACATCTCCTGCTCTTCCTGGGTAGAACCCAGCAGAGCACTAACTTCAGTGTCAGAATGGGTTAATGATACCACATCTGCCTCCCGAAGTTCGCTCTCGTTCGCCGCCGGAGAGTGTGAAAAGGAAGGTCCCTCTCTACACTCCTCAGCGAGATCCATTTGTGATCCCCACGAGCTCATTCTCCTCCGTGCCTCGGCAACGGTGGGACCTGAGCCGCGGGATCCAGATGGCTGTCCCTCTTTCCTCGAAAAGAGAGACAAACGAGAGTGGAGCTTTCTCAGAGAGAAACGCTCGCAGTGCACGCAGACCGCCCCCTCAAGGACATCGCGCGCGTGCTCTTCGCCCAAACAAGAGACGCAAAGAGTGTGTGTGTCATCGGGTGTCAGATAACGCTGACACGGATGCACACACTGTCTAAACGCCTTGCTAGTGGAAGCCATGATGAAAACAGTAATAGATCGCTCTTACCGTCTTGGTCGTTTCTCAGATGCACGCTTCAAACAAAACAGCCAACTGAAGACGAAGAAGATGTTGACGGGTCCTACGGGCGCGTATTTATAGTCGCGCTGGTAGTGACGTCAGAGGCTGTCGCCGGCCAACACGTTGGCGTTTTTCAAAGTATGCTTCAGACACGGGTCACGACGAGGTGTTCCCCATAGTGTCCCCTCAGAGGACGCAGTTCGAAGTTCCCTTGAAAGGGAACAGGCGATACAGTCATTTGATAAGGTTGTATTAGGAGCAGACATGCTTCGATGTGTTGTTGTAATCAAGTTTCAGGGTTAGTGACCTTTCACCTTTCTTTGCAACAACAGAACGTGGAAGCTGCAGTATGGGCAGATGTGTTTGTACACCGGGATGGACTGGAGATGCCTGTGAATGTCTCAGCAGCAACAAATTATGTCTGGACAGCAAAGGGGTAATGCTCACAAAATTATAAAGTCACTATGCTAGCACGCTACTCTTAAAAAATGTAGGGGCATTAAGATTTTGCTTTTTCAAAATATAATTAAAATAGAAAACTACAATTTAAAATTGTAGTAATATCATATATCACAATATGATAATATATATATATCTCATATCATATCATAATATATATAAATATCATTATATCAAAGGTTACTTATTTAATTAAATTAAATGCATCCTTGGAGCCCATAAGAGACATACACTTACTGACTCCAATCTGTACAGTCTACTAAACTATGTCCCCAAGTCAATGGTACTTGTCAATATTCACATTTATATATATATATATATATATATATATATATATATATATATATATATATATATATATATATTTATTATATTTTAAAATTAAAATAGATGGTGTCATTTACTGGTGGTAGATGCTGATTGTTGAAGCACATTACCTACATCAAACTGAAACTGATGTTTTTCCGTTAAATTTTATATGATTTTCTCTAAATCATAGCAGAGTAGAGCCGAACCCATCTGTCACAGATCTGATGATAGTCAAGGAGTTCCTTTTCACTCATAACTCAGTTTTGATAAATGTGTCTAGGTAAAACACAGTTCTGTGTATAATAAAATTGTTCGTCTGTTTTGTAGGGCATCTGTAATGGCCTTGGTGAATGCAAATGTGGTCGTTGTGAGTGTGCAAAATCTGGAATTCCACTGAGCCCCACTTGTGAAGCAAACTTCCAGGTACGACTATGATGGGTGTGTGTGTACCTACTTAACCATATTTTGGGGACAAATTCTGTACCAAAAAGTGAATTAAACTTGACAAAATCTCCAAAAACCTCCCTTTGGGGATGTCCTCTTTTGTAAAACTGGTATAAAAATAAAGTAAACAAAGTTTTTTTTGAAATTGTAAAAATGCTGAAAGTTTTCTGTATGGGGTTGGGTTGGTGTAGGGTGATAGAAAATACAGTTTGTACGGTATAAAAACCATTACGCCAATGGAATGTCCCCATTTAGATAGCTAAGTAAACGTGAGAATGTGTGTGAATGTGTCCGTCTATCTGTATTTTTTACTTTGCATGTTAATTAGTTCTGTCCTGATACAAACTGTCTTTCAAAATGCAGCAACTATTGGGTATATGTGAAGGCAAGAGGAGCTGCGTTCAGTGCCAGGCTTGGAACACCGGAGAGAGAAAAGGACGGAAATGTAATAACTGTCCCTTTAAAATCATCATGGTGGAAGAGCTCGAAGACAGTACGGCATCAGATCTTAATTTATATTAAAAGACAAATATACTCATGGATTTGTTTATGGATCGATGAAACAATGATGGATTGATTTATTTGTGTAAACAGATAACAAAGTAATAGAGACATGCAGTTTCCGTGACGAAGATGATGACTGCACATATCACTACACTGTGAATTATCCATTAAACATCACAGACAAAGAACACCACGTCCTAGTAAAGAAAAAGAAAGGTGAGATATACACATATTAATTGTACTTTTTATATGATAAAAAAGTTAAATGATTTATACAGCCTTTGGTGGACCTATGTTTAATTGTCCTATTGTAGTTATGAGTCTACTACTTATAACTGTTTTTCTAGCTCTTGAACAAGAGTGTGGTGAGCAAAACATGTGAGTGTTAAACTAACTGATTGTTTCTCCGTGTATCAGATTGTCCACCTGCAGGTTTACTGTGGTTGATTCCTCTTATTATGTTTCTGATGCTGTTGCTTGGTTTGCTTTTGCTCTGCTGCTGGAAATACTGTACCTGTTGCCAGGTAGATATACACATCTTAATATTTTATTTTATTTTATTTCTTTGTTTTACAAATAAGCATATCCCCACAAGTCCTGAAAAGGAATTGTTGTCAAAATGTGTATAATAAAGAAAAGAGAACAGAAAAAAAAGAAAGGGGAAAAAAACACCTTCCCATAACAGGGGCAACGTGAGTTTCCAGTGTCAAGTTATTTTAAGTTGTCAGTGAACTGAAAATAATGCTCAGGTGATGATAAATGATTAAGAAAAAAACAATAAGATTTCTTGTTGCTTGTCTTGTTTGCAGTATACACATCATAAAGGTTCTTTTTTGCTTTGATTCTGTTGCGTTGGACAGCATTTTTCACTTTCTTTAAAACAACCAGTTATGGTACATGCTGCTTATTGAGTTCAGCTGGTTAGGGTGTGGTGTAGTAATGTTATATCCAAGCTGATTAACATTTGCAGTCTGTCCCCGACAGGCGTGTCTTGCTCTTCTCCCATGCTGTGGCAGAGGTAATCATTTTTCTCTCTGTTACACTTCAGTTACATTATACAGAGATCAGTGGGAACAGATTTACTGTATTGTTTTTAATGTGTTTGTGATTGTCAGGTCGTATTGTGGGATTCACAGAAGACCACTATATGCTACGTCAGCCTTTGTTGACCACTGATCATTTGGACACCCCAATGGTGCGCACCGGCCCACCCAAGAGCACAGACATTGTTCGCTGGAAAGTGATGGACAATGTGCATCGAGTACCAAACCACCCACAGAACCAAATCAAACCCAACCCCAAAGAGATCAGTGAGTCTAGACTGACATTCAGCTAGTTATTTAGTCATCTAGTGTGACCAGGGACCAATACTAAAGTAATAGTTCACCCCAAAATAAAAAAAAAAAGTCTTTCTATTGTGGAACACATGATGTTTTGACAAATATTTCTGTACAATGAAAGTAAATGGGGTCCAAAAGAACAATGGACCCCACTGACTTTCATCCATTGGATTGGCAAAAATTTTCAAAATATAATTTTTTTGTGCTCCAAAGGAGATAGAAAGTCATACAGGTTTGGAATGACATGAGTGAAGTAAATTATAGCAGAATTTAAAATTTCGGGTGATTTTTTTACTAATCATCATGCTTGTTTAACTTGTATTTATATTCTTTCATCCCTCTGTATTTTTCTTCATAGTTCAGTACCCTATCTCTCTTCGTCTGAACCGGCAATATTCAGAAACTCTTTCCAAAGAGTCTCGGGACACAGACAGGCTCAGGCAAGAAGTTGAGGACAACGTAAGTGCCCCCCCCCGCCCATCACCATAAAAAAAAATCAACTTATTGCACATGAACCGTTATGTCTGACTGTTAATGTCTCTTTGTTTTCATAAACAGCTCAATGATGTGTTCCTGCAGATCCCTGGCGCACAGAGAGTGCAAAAGTCTCTGTTCAGGTGAGAAGTAGCTCTCAATAGGCTTGTTTGAGATTAGCAAATTCTGCGCAGAAGTGATCACCGCGAGATGCATGCCGGTTAGAAAAGTGTCCGAGTTACGTCCGACTTTCTCTGATGTCATGTTGACGTGTGCCAAACAGCTCTCGCGATGGCGAGGCGGCTGTGTCCGATTGTGCAGTCGAGGGCAGTTGCTCTCCACCGATTGTGCTGATCAAAAGTATGATGGGAAACAACTGACTGACAACAACTGTGATGCTGCATTCTCTTCTAAAATATTTATTTTTTTTATCTGATTTCATGTGATTATGTATTTCAATTATGCATAAATGTGCCCAAACACTATGACAGTGTGATATGAGATTGTTGTCATATTTCTATAAAAATCTAAAATACATGTTTGTATTAAAATAAAAATGGATGATAAATGCACCTTTCATATGGAATTAAATAGCAAGCACTTTGAGTGTCATTCATCATATTTATTTTCATATAAAAGCAACAGAACTGGAATTATATCATGTTTATTAGCAACACAGCATGTGAGTGAGAATAACGTGATATCCTTCTTTGGTCTCGTAGGTATCTGTTGCACTTCGAGAGCTCAGAACTGTCCATCTAGACTGTGCTTATTTCACTCCTCCCCTCACTGCAGCCGCCTAATCTTGCCTACATTTCAGGCGAGGCGAGGCACATCTCAAACAAGCCTAGTGACTCAATAAAATTGGTGTGGCTGTGCCTCGTGGGCTGTTTTTCTAAAGTTGGATGAGGCTCAGATTTTGACATGCGTCTGAATGTACTTTTATTTTTTTCCCTCAGGACACAAAGAAATTCTGGAAAGAGGTACTGTAGCTACAGCTGAGTTAGCATTGACAAAATACTGTATTTCGCATTAAGTCTGAGTTTATTAATTAGGGTAAATTTCACAAAACATTTTATTATAAAAATATTAAAGGGGTGGTTGATTGCGATTTCACATTTTTTAATGTTAGTTAGTGTGTAATGTTGCTGTTTGAGCATAAACAATATCTGCAAAGTTACGACACTGAAAATTCATTGCAAACAGAGATATCATCTTTTAAAATTATGGCAGTTTAATGCCTACAAAAACGGCTCGTAGGGACTACAACAAGCTACTTCTTGGGTATGTGATGTAACAAACCAAGAAATGAATATAAACCCCGCCCCTGGGAACATGCAACAAAAGTGGCAAGGCCATATTGTGCTGCTTTAGAGAAGGGTAAGAGTTGTTGCCATGCCGTAAACACTAGGGGTGTGTGCATAAAAAAATATATTAATATATGAATCGAGATTCTGTCTTTTAATGATTCTAATGGATTCACAAGTTTCAAAATCAATGTTCTAAAGCAGCAGTTCTTAATCCTATTCTTTGCGCCGCTCTTCTCTGCACACGCTTTGCTCTGCATCTCTCTCTCTCTCTCTCTCAGATCATCAGCTCACCAGCTCAGCTCCAACAATGAACTGTTCCAATTATACACTTTGTATAGACAGACAGATATTTTTCACATAGCGCATGCAGTTTCCGTGGTGTATTATATTAATACGAATAAAACTGTGTATTAAAAGCTAACTTAAGAAGTTGCATTTACAAATAACATATCTAAAAGTATGAGACAACAACAAACAAAAAACATACTGTACCAATAAGAGGAGTGCTTGCACAGGTTATGCAAGATCCTCTTCAGTAATATCCTCTGCATTTCATTTGGGCTCAAATTGATAAGCAATATTGATGACGCCATTGTTTACAATACAACCTGAGCACATGTTGCTGAGCTGAGGGGCGTGACGTTTACACGCGCACTGGCGGTTTAGCAAATCACAACACACTGGGCCAGCTGACCAATCTGAGCCCATCATGTTTTCCTGTGGGAGGGGCTTCATAAAACCAGGAACTCATCCGAGTGTTTATCAGAGAAGGGAAGGAGCGGTGTAGAATAAGGGTAAATTATGTGAAAAATAACATGTTTTTAAAAAAAACAAAGCATTAACACATTAGACTGCACCCCAGAAACACAATCAAGCCTAGAAAGAAAAACCCAGTCAACCACCCCTTTAAAATTATTTCTGAAGTAGTATTGTATCATGTGATAATGAAGACTGGAGTATTGGCTGCTTAAAATGCATTTTTCCATCAATTAAATTAAAATTAATTATATTATATCAATAGTAATTAAAATATGTTGGATTTACTGATTTGTACAGGGACTGCAAATATGAAAACAATAATTATTCTCATTTGCATCCACAGAAAGAACAACACAATTGTAGACACAGTGTTATCTGCCCCTCGCGCCAGTTACCCAGATATAGTGAAACTGACAGATAAACAGGTTCAGGCTGGAAATTTCCGGGACCTGAAAGTGGTTCCAGGCTACTACACTGTAGCTACTGACAGAGGTACGGCCACCCCTTTAACCTCATGCTCACTCCAAAATACCTGATGCATTAGTTTGCAGTCTTTTGTAACGCTTTGGGATTGTGATGTGAATTTTATGTTTATGTGTCCATGTCCTTGTCTTGTAGAAGCGGCAGGTGCTGTGGAGTTTCAAGAGGGTGTGGAGTCAGTGGATGTCCGAATTCCCCTCTTTTTGAAAGATGAGGATGATGAAAAGAAGGAGCTGCTTGTTCAAGCCATTGACGTTCCAGTTGGACTTGCGAAGATTGGCAAAGATCATGTCAACATCACTGTGATTAAGGAACATGGTAAGAAGTTTTAATAATGTTTTATTAACAAAGTTCGGGGGAGCATGTTCAGATAATCCACCAATTTAGCACAGGTGGAGCAAGTTTAGATAATCATCTCAATTAGCACAATAGGAAGTATATACAGTATACAGCCAACTTACCTTTTTCCCACAACAGTTTTCTGGCATCCCTCCTCCATCCCAAGTCCTCGGTCCTAACTATTCCTGTCCCAGCTTGGGATATGACGGGGGGTCTCTGGCTTCAGGCTAAATTCCCAACTCGGAGCCCTCCCCTTGGCCAGCATGCCAAATACGCATACTATTTGCTCAATCTCATAACATAATAAAAGTCAAATTTGACAAAATATGTTTACAGAGAATGTGTTTTATTAATCCCTTGACATAATTTTTTCAGCCAAATTTTAGTGGGGATTTATCTTAAAACAAGCATTTTTAATATTATAATAACATACTTTTAAAGCAGATATTAAGTGGCAAAATATATGTGTTTATTTATTCTCACATAGCTAGAAGCATCTTTACCTTCCTGCAGCCGTCATACACCTACAGTCGTCAGGATGGTGTGGCAAACATCCCGATCAGTCGTGAGATCATAGAGGATGGATGGACACAGGTCACATACTGCACCAATGACCTCACTGCCAAAGACAAGAAGGTATAATACACTAACTTGACAACTTTAGTTTCAACAAAAGTTCTGTATTTACATTTGATTAAATTGATTTGATTTTATCTAATAAAATGAGACCACAACAATTTCCAAATAGGGGATATGGATATGCCTTTTTGAGAAAAAAGTCATGAAGTCATTCTTAATTGTTTGATTGCGTGTTAATTATTCCCTTCTCTTCATAGGACTATATCTCAGTTGATGGAGACTTGATTTATGGACCAGGGGAAACACAGAAGACTGTCCCAGTGAAACTCTTGGAGCTTGGCGAGGGAGATGGACTGCTAGAGGACAAACAAGTCAAACAGTTTGTGATGGATCTGAGCAACCCACGGCAAGGTGCTAAACTGGGCCGCTACCCACGCTCCACTATCACCATCGCCGATAAACCAGGTATATAAGAGGCTGACAGATTTAAAAGTTTAATTTGTTGTAATTCTTTAACCTAAATTTGAATTGTCTTGTATGTCCTCACAGAACCCAGTGTTTTGATGTTTAAGAAAAGTACTCAAACTTACAATACAAATGACCTGCTCTACTCCATCCCTGTGGTTCGCACTCAAAACCAGGAGGGTCCGACCACTGTGTACTGGCGCACAAACAAAGCCTCACGCTTCGACCTCTCCAAACCTCTTAAATTTGTTCCTGGTGAGTCAGAAAAGAACGTCGTCATTGATCCTAATTTGTATCCATCTCCCATTATACCTGAGACCTTCCAACTGGAACTATTCGACCAAAGCAACAATGCAGTCATTGGAGAGAGGAAAACAACAATGGTGAAAGTCGTCGATGGTAGAGGTGAGTAAACGGTGTGTAGAGTCAGTTTTTGGGTGCAACCATCTGCAAAGGCAAAAATATTCATTTTTTTTTTTCACTTTAGTTCATGTTTCATGAGAAAACCCTGAACCCTCCAGTAATCTGCAGATGTTGAGTGTTATTTAATATTTGCATTATGTCATTTCAGGGGATGGGAAACTGGGTTTCCAGAAAATAGAACATATGAATCAGTCACCCACATCTCCTGGAGGACGCCTCTACGTTCCAACCAACATCAAGGCTGTTGCTTCCGGCCCTAAAAACATCCGCCTGAACTGGAACCCCAGTGCAAATGCCAGTGGTTACAAGGTAGGTCGCGTAACATGATATCTGATAAAACATTTTACAAAATGGTGGCAGTGGCTCAGTGGTTCATGTAGGATGTCAACCGGAAGGTTGGTGGTTCAATCCCTGGCTCTACCTGACCAAGTGTCGAGGTGTCCTTGAGCAAGACACCTAACCCCAGCTGCTCCTGATGAGCTGGATGGTGCCTTGCATGGCTGACACCACCACTGTCGGTGTATGAATGAGTGAGTGAATGTTAGGCAAGTTGTAAAGTGCTTTGGATGGCCATGGGTCTGTTGAAAGCGCTATATAAATGCAGTCCATTTACCATTTTTTGGGGGAAGTTGTGGCCTAGTGGTTAGAGAGTTTGACTCCTAACCCAAGGGTTGTGGGTTTGAGTCTCGGGCCGGCAATGCCACGACTAAGGTGCCCTTGAGCAAGGCACCAAACCCCCAACTGCTCCTCGGGCGCCACAGCATAAATGGCTGCCCACTTCTCCGGGTGTGTGTTCACTGCTGTGTGTGTGTGCACTTTGGATGGGTTAAATGCAGACCATGAATTCTGAGTATGGGTCACCACCATACTTGGCTGTATGTCACGTCACTAATATTGTATCCGTTTTTGTGTTATTTAGTATGCGTTTAGTCAGTTTTTTCCTCTGTAAAGTTTAGTACATAAACTTTAATAAAAACTACTCATAAACGAAGATGTCCAGTCAAGCCAAAGCTATTATTCAAAACATCTGCTTCTGACCACTGATCTGTTACTGTTACTGATTAGATAGAGATTTTAAAATGTGTAAAAGCTTCAAAATTTACACAGTCTTAACCAAAATGAAATGGTACATAAATTTGTAGTTGCAAAAGCCAAAAATGTGACAGAAGAAAATTTCAGCATTACAAGTCACAGAGTGTATTTATTCATAGATTTATAGTGCATGAAATTAGTTTAATTGTGCTTTTTTAATTGTGCAATTTTAGACACACTGTACACAATATATAAAACATTGATTCATATGCAGGACATTTTCAGGATTTTCAGCAGTCTTTAGTTTTACATGATCCTTCAGAAATGCTTATCTGCTGCAAATAATCTCTTTTATAATTATCAATCTCGAAAACAGTTGTGCTGCTTAATAATTTTGTGGAAACTGTGATACAGTGTTTAATAGAAAGGTCAAAAGAGCAGCATTTATTTGGAATATAAATATTTTGTAGCATACATGTCTTTACTGTCCCTTTTGAAAAGTTGAATGTGTCCTTGCTGAATTATAATTATTCAATTCTTAAAAAAGAAACGGACCCCAAACTTTTGAACAGTAGTGTTTATGAAACATACAGGCTAGTAGGAGATTATTCACTGTTGGTTGTGACATATTAGCATAGAGCTCATGCAATTTTTTAGTCCCAGTCCATTTCTGCTTGTAAAGATTTAGTTGCAGTATTTTAATGCTTAATAAATATTTAAATAAACACTAGCTTAGCTTAAAAGGCTGTTGAAAATGCCATTAAGCATTTCCTTTGAGGCTTGATTTGATGTTTCCAGGTGAAGTACTGGATTTATGGAGACCCTGAGGCTGATGCTCAGGTGCTGGATGTGAAGACTCCTCAAGCCGAGCTGACTAATCTCTACCCATACTGCGACTATGAGATGCGAGTATGTGGCTACAATGCACTCGGAGAGGGCAATTACAGTGATATCATTCAATGCCAGTCTCTAGAGGATGGTAAGTCAGTCCCTGGACTTTTTTTTATTTTATGGTGTTTTTAAGAAGCATGCATGTCATAATTTTGCATACTTAGCTTTTTCTGGCATTACCCATTTATGCTTTTTGAAGTTTCTGTTTCACAAACATGGCCATCTGCATTATTTTACCCTTCTAGTACCTGGTGAACCTGGTCGCTTGGCTTTCAATGTCATCAGCCCAACTGTCACTCAGGTCAGCTGGGCAGAACCAGCAGAGACGAATGGGTTCATAACTTCATATGAGGTTATCTACACACCTATCGACGAGAACAAGAGTAGGAGTCTTAAAATACTTTTTATTGCATCTGTTTGTCAATATTGTAACAATTATTGCTCATCTGACTGCACATATTCCTTTCTGTTCAGAACCTGTAGGACTTTCTAAGAAGGTAATGATTGACAACCCCAAAAAGCGCATGCTGCTCATTGAGAACCTGCAGCCTTCTCAGACCTACTGTTACAAAGTGCGTGCTCGCAATAAGGTGGGCTGGGGCCCATACAGAGACGCCACAATCAACCTGGCTTCACAACCTACCAGACCCATGTCAAGTAAGCGTCTCACAAAAATGGGGTGGAATCGAGTTTGGACTGAGCAATTGTTTAATAAACCATTGTGCTGACTGTGAATTTATTGTTTTATTTGTTCTGGTCTATATCACTCATATAGTTCCCATCATTCCTGACATTCCCATTGTGGATGCAGAAGCTGGAGATGAATATGACAGCTATCTGATGTACAGTAATGAAGTACTACGATCCCCAACGGGTCGCCAGAGGCCTAGCATCACAGATATGACTGATGGTGGGTGTCTTCTGTGAAGTGGTGCACTATTGCAACACACTGGAATCAATGTACACCACTGTTCAAAAGTTTGGGGTCAGTAAGAAATGAAAGTTTTTAAATTAAAGGGTACATAACATACACAGTTAGACCTAATCTCATGTTAATCTTGAGTACCTATAGAATAGTACTGCATCCTTCATATCTCTAAAAAGTCTTTAGTTTTATCATATTTATAAAAGAAAAATACAGCTTTCCGATTCTCTCCTGAAAAGCAGAGCTCCTGGAGGCGTGCCGTGGGCGGAGCTATAATACTGATGTTTCTTATTGTTTCCATACACATATATTCACTTATGTGCTGATTTCCAACAAAAGACAGAAATCTGATGCAGTTGTACTTACATGAATGGGGTCTTTTATCACTGGGACGGCTCCATGTTTTAATAGCAAGCAATGTGCAAATCCAGCATCGACCTTGTTTATAAAACATTCGTCACTGAAATTACAAGAACACACAAACGCACTTGCTACACTCCGTTGCAGCCCTGGAAAAACAAACTGCATCCACTGTTTGTGTAACGCTGGGTTCTTGGGGAAGCTGAACACGGTAAACTTTCCCTCAAATCCAAAAACACACTTATTTGGAGACATTCTCGAACAAATCCTATGCAGCGCTGCCAACGATTTCCCGAGGAAGCGGGCATGCTTTTCCAAGAGAAATGCTCATATAAGGAGTTCCACCATTATTCTATGTCAATAGATCCAAGATAATAAAAAAACACCCAAAACTTCTACCAACCCGGAAGTAAGATTTTCAGCACAGAAATTATCCATTATTCATCAAAATTATTTTTTACAACTTTGGCCATGTTTAGCTTGAGAATCCATCTCTTTAACACTGTGAATAACTCTGAATGCATGAAACACCATGTAGCCCCCCTTTAAGTATGGCGTTATTTTTGTGCCTCAATGCTGAGCGAGTAATTGTACATTTTGAGCACAGAGAACTATATTTTGCAAGCAAATTACATCATATTTTGAACAGAAATTAACAATCCCAAAAAAAAAAAAATTCGCTTGAGCAAAAAAAAAACGATTCCGTGATCGATAAATGTATTTGCTTGTTTGCTATTATCCATATTAACGTGCAGTAATAACCCTTCTCACACAGTTTACTCAGGTGCTCTCTCACAAACTTATACTCTGCGCTCCTGTCAAGTCCCTCTCTCTCTCTCTCTCTCTCTCTCTCCCTCTCTCTCTCTCTCTCTCTCTCTCAACCTCTTATGTTTTTTTTTATTTATTTATTTTTTATTATTGAATACAAAATTATATACACAACCAAGGCAAATGTAATCATACTACAATATGTAAAACATTCGAAATGAAAGGCTCGACACAAATTAACTAAAAATTACTTAAAAGACAAAGAAAATAGACATGCATGAAATCATATCTTACATCTCAGATAGGGTATAAAAAATAAATAAATAAAATAAAATAAAAATTAAATTAAATTAGATTAAAGGGCAATATTACACCAAATCATATGAAATCAAAAGATCAATCAGTTTCATCGCACTTCTACCTCTCATTCTACCTCTTATGTTGTGTTCTCACCAAACGCGAATAGAGCGTCAAATTCGCGTCTACCGCGTCTAGTTTGCCACTTGAACATTTTGAATGCATTCGCGCGTCTAGAGCGAATTGACGCCAAAATTCAAATTTTTCAACTCGGGCAGCAGACGCGAATTCACGTCAAACACATAAATGCACAAAAGCACCATTCGATCGTAACGCATGTATCGCGCCAGACGCTCAATTCACGTCATGCGCACGAACTAGACGCGCGAATGCTGCGAATTCGCATCTTCCACGCCGCGCTAAACGCCTCATTCGCACCGCGAGCATACTTGCCAACCTTGAGACCTCAGAATTAGGAGATATTAAAAAGGACCGGGGGGGGGGGGGGGGGTTGTGTGTCGTCATATATATCACATACACAAACGATGTGTCGTCATATATAATATCACATACACAAACGCAAAGAAAAATGTAATTCATTTATTTGACAAATTCAATTCCTTAAGGCCTCTCCTCAGGAGGTTAGACCCTAATTTGTTAGCTACTGTAAATGAAGAGATATGAAATAGCTAGATCTTATCAATAAACATTTATTAATTCATAGCCTAATGCAACAATTACATAAGTAAACTCTCAAAACATTATAATTATGACATTTCATTTTTAAATTTTCATGTAACAGTCTAAAGCTAAAGAAATAGCTGTTCTTGCCTTTCATTTCAGACGTCTGCTTCTAGGGGCCGTTCACATATCGCATCTTTTTCGCGCTCAAGGTCGTTATTTCAACCGTAGGTGCGCGGCTGCGGTGAGCACGCTCATAATGGAAGCAACGTGGTGCGCTACTTTTTCCAGGCGGGTTTTTCCTTCTCATCTCCAGAAATATATCTAGTAGTAAAGCTAATGCGAGCCGAGGTGAGGCTAGAAATCAATTAATCCTTTGCTGAATGCTGATACTTCTTCGTCGTCATCATGGAGAGCGCAGTTTGGTTGCTTAGCAACGACAGACGCCATGGGAGCGCAAGCGTTTGGTCTAAAACGGCGCCCAGTGACAGACGGTGTAGCAATATTGTTGTCCGGGTGGAAATCGGGAGAAATTCGGGAGAAAGGTCGGTCCGGGAGATTTTCGGGAGGGGCTTTGAAATTCGGGAGTCTCCCGGAAAATTAGGGAGGGTTGGCATGTATGACCGCGAGACCTCCAGACGCGAGTAAATGCGCCTTTGCATTGACTTAACATTGAAATCATTCACGCCAGATGCTCTATTCGCGTTTGGTGTGAAGACAGCATTAATTCTGTGCGCGCTCAACTCTTGAAACACACACGCTCAATTTCCAACAGCGTTACAAGTGTGCCACAAAATCAACCAATCGGAAAATTAAAGGTCAATTGTGATTGGCTGTTGGTCTCCAATCAAATCGCTAGTAGAACCAAAGACTGTCTGGTCCGTGTACGTTTTGATCATTTCATTTCCTATTTAGAATTCAATAACAAATTTTTTTTACATTCTTTGCATGTGATTTATCAACACCTAGTACATCTTAAAATATACAGCTCATAAAAAATAAAAGTTACAGATGGACAAACATTAAATGCATAAACCAATGTGAATAAACTATATCTTAAAATACATTTGGAGGTAGGTTGAAAAAGCCAGATTGGGAAGTTTTAAGTAGTTGTAAAGCTTGAAGTGTGAAGTTTATTCTTGTACACAGATATGGCATATTCATGGCAGTACACATGAAATTCATGTATATATTTGTCACTTAAACTATTGTAAACAGAAATCCTGTCGCCCCCTCTAGTGGACATTAAGTGTTAAGGCCTTCATTGCTCGGGATTTTTTGGGAAGTTAAGTCTGACCAGTTATACAGCAACGTGAGTCAGACGAGTCTGAAGATCTGAGCTGAATTTGGTGAAACATTAAAGTTCTAGTCGGTGTCAATTACTCTTATAATAAATAATAATAATAATGTTTAAATATATGTTGGCTTTCTCAAGCCCAACAAAGAATACTAAGAAGAGAAACATCATTCAATTTAGTATGTAATAAAACTAATATTACTAATTTATTTCATCAATTTAACTATATTAATTTTCACAATTATTTATTAATGTCACACACACATACCTAGTGCCTTTAGACTTAAAAGACAAAAGTAATAAATGTTACAGACATATTATCATGGAACTGTTCAGTCTATTATTGATTTTGATTTCCACTTCACTTTTATCCAAGGAGACAGAACTATTTGCACTGTATTTACAGTGGGACAATATTCATACAATACTATAACCTAGAAATAATTTAAAGGGGTCACTTGCAAGTCACAGCAGCACGAATTATGTGCCCAGCCACATCAAATATTATTCTGATTAACAGTGAGCAGGTTGTTTCAGACATTACAGTGCCGCACTCGTACTGACTCTTATTCTGCCAAAAGAATGAAAAGACATGCTGAAGGTGGAGTGATTCGACCAATCCGATGAAAGAAGCGTTTCAGTGCCGCCCACAAGTGCGCATGAAATATTGAAGCCATAAACCGATTTGTAAACCCCAAAGGATAAAATGAGATATAGAGCCAAAAACTAATTTTCCGTTTGTTAAACTAAATGGAAAAACGAATAAACGAGCCATTTTTCCTTTTCTCGTCATTGAATTCTAAATAGGAAATGATAGGGCTTTGGTTCTACTAACGATTTGATTGAAGACCAACAGCCAATCACAATTGACCTTTAATTTTCCGATTGGTTGATTTTGTGGCACACTTGCAACGCTGTTGGAAGTTGAGCGAGCGTGTGTCAGGAGTTAAGCACGGACAGAATTAAGAGGTTGATAGAGAGAGAGAGAGAGAGAGAGAGAGAGAGAGAGAGGGACTTGACAGGAGCGCAGAGTATAAGTTTGTGAGAGAGCACCTGAGTAAACTGCGTGAGAGGAGTTATTACTGCACGTTAATATGGATAATAGCAAACAAGTAAATAAATTTATTGAGCACGGAATCATTTTTTCTTTGCTCAAGCGATTTTTTTTTTTGCGATTGTTAATTTCTGTTAAAAATATAATGTAATGTGCTTGCAAAATATAGTTCTCTGTGCTCAAAACGTACAATTACTCGCACAGGATTGAGGCACAAAATAACGCCATATTTAAGCAAGGTTCCATTAAATTGGTCAAAAGCAACAAACTTCTATAATATTACAAAATATTTAAATTTCTAATTAATGCTGTTTTTCTGAACATCTTTTTTATCCAACAATCCTGAAAAAGTGTGACAGTTTTCACAAAGATATTAAGCAGCACAACTGTTTTCAACACTGATATTAATAAAGACCGAATTCTGAAGGATCATGTTACACTGAAGACTGGAGTAATGATGCTGAAAATTCAGCTTTGGATTAAAGGAATAATTTATATTTTTAAGTATATCAAAATGAAAACAGTTATTTTAAATAATACTTAATAATTTTACTGATTTACTGTATTTTTGATCAAATATATGTAGCCTTGTTAAGCATAAGAGACTTTATCCAAAAACATAAAAATCTTGCCGTCCCCAAACTTGATCAGTAGTGTGTTTGCTGCATATCCTTGCTGAAAAGACCAGGATAAATATAAAACAGAATGAGTAAATTGGTTGGCCATGCAGTTCTTGGTAAAGGGACACCAGCACTCTAGCATCCTGGCAATGGTGGTCTTTTCATCAGGGATAGCAGGGAACTAAAACAAGACTTAAGTTTTTCAAAACATGTTATGCTTGACTATATTGCATGCCTGAACATGTACTGTAGGTGGAATTGTTTCAAGCATTCGAAAGCTTTTTTGTGCTATGTTGACCTGTAGAAACCACTGGACAATAGCAGTCAGACATGGTCATGGTCTGCCTTCATCTGCAGTATAACAGGATGATTTCCTTACATCATTCGTATGCAGCTCCTGTTGAAATTTAAAGGCTCTTTCTGGTCCCCTGTGCATCCATTGAATCACTTGCCTTTGCCATGGAGCAATGTCTTTTTCTTTCCTTAGGGCTTTGTAAAACTGGGTGACTGGGCTCTTTATGGAAGTTGAAGTCATTGTTTGTGCAGCGTTCAGGGAATGTTGCAGCTGTAAAGTTTGGGCTTCTTCAGCTCATATTTGGCAAGAATGATCAAACTGGTGAATTGGCCTTGCTAAATGTCAGTAGCATCATGGATGGGCTCAGTAGATATCAGCTTGCCACCTTTTCTTCTATCCTTCTTTGCCTAACTCAAGTTGTTAAAGGAACATTTCACCAAAATATGAAAATTCTGTCATCATTTACTCCCTCAGGTTGTTTCATACTGTATAACTTTCTTACTTCCATGGAGTACAGAAGGAGATGCAGATCTTTTTCATAAAATCTCAGTGAATGGACGGATGCTCCAAAAAACATCATAAAACTACCATAATTATGGTTCATACTGCTTGTGCTTTATTTTCCAAGCCTGTTGAAGCCATATGATAGTTTTGTGTGAGAAACAGACCAAAATACAAGTTGATATTTGCTGAACATGGCTTCCAAAGGCTTAAAATATACATTGACCAAATACTCTTGAAATAACATTACACACACACACACACACACACACACACACACACACACACACACACAGACACAAAATCATATGAACTACATTTATGCTAGTTTTATGATGTTTTTAAGCTTTGTAGCCCCATTCACTTTTATTATAAGAAAAAACGCAGCCTCATAGTTTTACCTAATATCTGCTTTTGTATTCAAGAAAATCATACGGGTTTGCAGTGACATCAGGGTTAGCAGTTAATGACAGAATTCTCATTTTTCTGTGAATTAAGTTGAGCATGGACAGCACACACATTCTCTGTGCCTTGCTTGCTTCCCCACTTGGTTACTGAAGGCTCACGCTGGAAGCATGTCCAGCTAGTCGGTTCGGACCTGGATCTCCGTAAGGTGTCCTGGAAACTGCCTGTTGACATCATCCCCTGCCTCCTGAGCCCGGCCACAGATGCCAGCGATAGTCATGCACAGACCCTGCCTCAAGGTGAAGACCTGTCCCTGGCAGACAGCATGCCATCTACACCCAACGTCAACCCAAAGCTGTGCTAGCCCAAAGTCACTTGAGTGCTAATTGGCATCAAGAGTATCAGAGTGCTAATTGGCATCTTTAAGTAGACTGCTAATTCCATTGCTACCACAAAAATACAGTTTCTTCGTCTGAATTAAGAGGCTTTCTTCTGTTTGGGTCTATTGACGTGATTCCTTCTGGGCCACAGTTCAAAGCCCTATTCTGGAGTGCTGACTTCAACTGTGATTTCTGTTGTGCTAATGTTGCTGTGCTGATTCATGCTTTAGTCTTCTCTCTCATATGTTCTTACAGATCAGTTTGGAAATGGAAAGTGGGACCAGAGTTTCCTGTTACTAGGAGGAAGCGGTTCCCTTTCCCGCAATGTCAGTTCCTCCTCATCCACTTATAGCCATTCCACACCCCGTCTTGGTGTGAACAATAACAGCAGCACCACAGCGTACATTTCTGGCAAAGGTATCCAAGGAAAACATAGTTGACTTAAAAAGAAAAATTTGTCATAATTTAGTCATCCTCATTTCATTCCAAACCTGTATTATTTTGTTTCTTCTGCAGAACACAACACATAATGCCTTACTATATAATGTACCTAGAATGATCAATGGCTGTCAAGCTATGTGCACTATATATTGTGTGCTATATTCCAAGTCGCCTTGCTTTTTTAGTTTTTTTTTTTTTTTTTTCCAAAAGAAATTTATACTTTTGTTCAGCAAGGATGCATTTGATTGATCAAAACCTGTTTTAATTTTGATAGTAACACAAAATGCACCAGCATATTATAATTATTTCTAAAGGAATCATGACACTGAAGACTGGAGTAATGACTTGCCATCACAGGAAGAAATTAGATTTTAGAATATAATAAAAAAGAAAACAATTGTTTTAAATGTAGTACAATTTCACAATCTTGCTGTTTTTACTTTATTACTAAATAAATGATGCCTGGTCATCAGACACATCTTTAAAAAATATTTTTTTACTAATCTTCACCGATAATCTTAGGTAAAAAAGCTGAAGTGTTATTCACACAAAGGAAATGTATGGCTTCAGAGGACTTGGATAATATTGCCATTTGGACCACTTTTATGATACTTTAATGACTTTTATGATTAATTGCACTTATTTGCCTTTCAATTAGCATTTTCTTTCTGGTCTAATTTTATTTTGAAAAAGAGCAGCACATTATTCAGAACATCTGTTTTTGTTTTCCATTAACGTAAGACATGACATTTGAAATGACATGAGGGTGAGTAAATGATTACAGCATTTTCATTTGAGGGTTTATGAAACATTCTTTGACTTGGTAAATATGCTTTAAAATCTAAATAGTTGAATCAGTTATCTCCATAGCTCATTAACCAATCATTTTTTTCTGTCACAATCAGGAGGTTCAACGACACACAGATATGATCTTAGGGATGGTGGACTTCTCAAAGAAGAAGTGATTCTGAGGAAGCGTTCTGTGAACAGGCATTACACAGAAAGTGATGGAACCAGAGATTCTATTGTCATGGGAAACCTGTCTGCTGGATTTCTGGACAACTTGGGTAAATTGAGCATGATAGATCTCTGTGCACAAAGCTAATCAAATTAGATTATAATGCCTCGCAAGGTGCAGCTTTTGGCAAGAATCCTTAGCTAACTCTCGCTTCAATCCTGCTCTTCTTTTTCTCCCCCTTATGCCATTTGTCTTCTCTCTACACTTTTTTTCTCTTGCTGTTTTCTCGTCATGCGACGGCTGCCTGCCAACCCTTTCCTGCCACACCCTGCCGTATCCCACCCTGCCGTGGCTTGGCTGTCTCTCAGGGGTCTCTAGCTTCAGCCAGAGTACAACTGGCAGCTACAGCTTGAGCTCCAGAGCTCGTGCTCAGTCTGAAGATATCAACGATGCACTGCAGAACCTGGATGGTGTTCTTCAGGGTGAGTGAACCCAGAAACAACTAGCAGTGCAACAGGATGCAAATCTTTTAGTAGGTGTAAAATAAATAACGAATATAAGACAGCATTGAACTTATTTATTTATAATAAGTATATTTGACAGATGCAATAAATATTTATTTACAATAAATGCAATTAATAGAACACCATCATTTATTTAAAATATATATTTAAAAAAGACAAAACGCTGTGCATGGGACCAGATGAATCAACAAATCTTTTTTTTTAGAACCGATTCATTTACTGAATGAACAGATTCATGAAAAACATTTTCTCAAATATCTTGCATTTTAGGAGAGCACGTTTAATAATTTTATTAGTTCACTTTGTGTGCACAAAATATTATGACATAAAAAATTATGCTAAACAGTTGTGATAATTAGACTGTTACTGGAAAACTCTATATATAACTATTTTATAAGCAACTGGGCCACTGTCATACTACTGAAAAATGTAGTTAAGTTTGACGCATATCTTTTACTGACATATTTCAGCCTATTCCCTGCTATTTCCCCAGTGCTGAACCAATAAAATTGTGGCTACAAAATTAAATATGTCTGTGATTTGACATTTTACTCTCTGCACTGCTCATACCCTCAGACTCTCGCTTCAACCCGGGTGTCCCTGAGACTCCCAGCAGACTGGTTTTCTCTGCCCTGGGGCCCACAGCCCTGAAAGTGAGCTGGCAGGAGCCCCACTGTGAGACCGATGTACTGGGGTACTGCATCCTTTACCAGCTTCTCAGTGGAGGTCATCCATCTCTTCTCAGTCGTAGTTATCATACTTATTCATTCTAAATATATGAAGGTATATTCAGAGATGTACTATATTTTATGAGTTCATATGTATATATTACTACAATAGTATATTTAGTTGTCATACAACTTAAAATCAGTTATTATATAGTACTGTAATTATATATCAATATGCATCAATTTATGTCTGTATACTATATACACAGTATATACATATAAACAATTTCTATATGCTCCATATATCTTTTTGACAGCTATTCATTTTTTTGTTGTCTCATTTTGTGTTCTTCTTATAGGTGAGGTAAAGCGTATCGAGGTGAACAATCCCACTCAGAACTCTGTGGTGGTTCAGGATCTTCTGCCCAACCAATCCTACATGTTTAAAGTGAAGGCCCAGAGTCGAGAGGGCTGGAGTTTTCAGAGAGAGGGAGTCATCACCATTGAGTCTGCAGTCGACCCCAAGAGTCCACTGAGCCCAATGCCAGGTGAGAGCTATTTTTATGGTACCTATGGGGCCATAGTAGCTATTACCAGCAATAGCAGTGGCACTATCCTTAAGTACTAATATTAAAACATTATTTGTATGTACCATTTAAAAAAACATGTATATATATATATGTGTGTGTGCGGTCTTTCAGGATCTCCATTCACTCTCAGCACTCCCAGCGCTCCGGGACCTTTGATCTTCACAGCTTTGAGTCCAGACACACTGCAGCTGAGCTGGGAGAAACCCCGCAAACCCAACGGGGACATCTTGGGCTATGTGGTTACCTGTGAACAGCTGCATGGTGGAGGTCAGATAACAACCTCTTTATTTTCTATTTGCCATACTCTTTGAATCCATAAGAATGTCCACCTCAGTCACAAATGTAATTATCAGAAACAAACCCTGTTCGTTAAGTCCGGGACACACCAATTCTCAGTCAATGACTCATTCGGTAAACTGTGCATCCAATCAGAGTTCTCACTCTCGCTGATGGCCCAGTCGCCGATTCAACACGCAATCAACAAGAACCGACATGGCTGTTTATCGGCTTGGTGTGTCCTGGCCTTTAGGTTCCCTGTTAAAACTCTGTTTGGTGTCCTT
Organism: Carassius carassius; assembly: GCF_963082965.1. NCBI lineage: Eukaryota > Metazoa > Chordata > Actinopteri > Cypriniformes > Cyprinidae > Carassius > Carassius carassius. Next base: position 24,066,231 of record NC_081788.1, on the reverse strand, counting down.
GCAGGAGATCTTCGCTCCTTCCTGGTGAATGGCAATGCTGCAAATTCTTTGACTGTGTCTGACCTGAAAGAAAACATGCCGTACAAATTCAAAGTTCAAGCCCAGACCACACAGGGCTTTGGACCGGAGCGAGAGGGCATCATCACCATCGAATCCCAAGATGGGGGTATGTGAGGCATTACAGCAGTGGCACAGAGAGAGTGATCTGAGAGTATTAATGCTTATATTTCACTGTTAAATGTTTAGTGTTTCAATAATATCATAGCCTACTTTTGATCATGCAGTCAGACCAATGAAATCAAGTCTTGCCCTGTATTATTTCCTGTTGAATATAATGTTTGTTTGTTTTTTTTTGAGGAAAATTACTGATGATACAATTTTTTGTTGGAACCTTTTTGTTTTTGGATCATCTTTTTCTTTTGTCGTCCTCCTCAGGCTCCATGTCACAGTACAACAGTCATTCAGTCACAAAGAGAGAGGTGTTCAACCTACCAACAGAGATTACTTCACACAACATGTTCTCAGAACCTTTTGTGTCTCCAGGTACCAACACGCACTATATCTTCTAGGGCTGTGCAGAATTCACAGTTGAAGAATTTGTTCCATTTATGTGAATAAGAATTTTAGTTAAACTGGCCTCAAATGATGTTTAAACCCACAAAAATAATCAAATAATACATTTTGACTAAATATGCTTATTTTGTAATATGAAATAAATAATAATTCTCAAATAAAATAAAAAATCTAAATTTAGACAAATTACAGTAATTTGCTTTATTAATAACTTTATTTTTTAAGATTTTCTTCATGTAAATACAATCACAATCTTGTTAATATGAAATTAAAAGTTTTACTAAAATTTTTATTAAATGCAATTAAAAATTAGTTATTTAGTAATTTTATAGCAATTAATATAAAAAAAAAAAATCTATAATTAAGTTCAATATCAAAAGCATAGCCATCAAAGGGTTTTAATTTTGCAAAAATTAGATTTTTCACAAAATGTTCACCACATTGTTTTCAGAAAACAAAAATTGAAAATATTAAAATGATCACTTAAACTTAATGATTATTTATGTTTGAGTATTTTATAGTAAAATAGACCACAGTGGGAATTTTTACTAATATAAGTATAAAATATAACAAATAAATTGTAATTTATAATATTTAATAGAATTTATTACGTTAAATAAAAATTTCTATTGATATATCAATTATCTAACTTTTCTGGAAAAAAATACCATATGTTGTGTGTGTCAAAGTTATAAAAAAAACTTGAAAGCAGTTGATACTAATTTTCATCCCAATTTATTTCTTTTTAAATAATATAAATTCTAGATAAAATACTATGTTGTTATGTAAATATGTTTATAACTTTCAAACTGCGTCTGATGTGTTTTTTCTAGAAGGTATGATGATGATGTCGAGCCGACCGATCACAGAGTCGGGCGGCACTATCACGCGGCAGATGGAGATGGTGCAACGAGGAGTGATGTCCAGCAGCACCGTCACTAAGAAGGTGGAGAGACAGTACTATTAAGCCTAATCTAACTACATTTTGCCTTCAGCTGAAACCACATGGCAGAGCAGCTGTATAAACACATGCTCAAATCAAACTAGAAAAAGTTCACAGACCAATGTGCACAATATATGATGTTTATGTGAGCATGAGAACAGCAGAGTTCTTGGATTCCTCGGATTGTTGGACCAAAGTCTTGATATTTTGTTTAATGTAAAGACTTAAACCTTTTAGTGTTATCTCATTGCTTCCAAACAGGTATTGGTTTAAACTTTTGGCATTAAATCATGTTTCATGTAGTGTTTGCGAGGAATGTTACTGATGTTTGTGGCATGGGATACGGCTCTGTTGCTCATTTGAGATTAACTGCATTCATTTTGACGACGTTTGAAGTTGGCAGGGATCATATCATGATATTTATCATTGACATTGCTTTCAAGTTTCAAGATGTATCAAGTTTTTTGAGCATGTAGGTTTTCTTAAATGCATTTCACATCAAATATGCCATGTCTCTTGATTTAGAGTGTATACGTCAACTCATTAAAATCAATTTTTAATTTTATTTTTTACTTAAGGGTTGCATAAAATGTTGCAACACATGAGTGCATACATACGGATTCGATTCTTAGGATTGTAAATATGTTACTGAGGTTTGTTTTTTATTGCCTGGTTGCAAGATGTGCTGTTGTAACTTTAGGCCTGTGGCTGTATTTCAGATGACAAAGTCTGCCAGGTTTGTACACTTACTGACAATATGGAAAAGATTACCAATCTAACACCTATGTAATTTCATTTTTACGGTCTTCAATCATTTGTATGGTACTTTTGTCTTGGGGAAAAATATATATTTTTTTTTAGAGTTTTATATTAAAATTGCATTTCACCATCATAATCGTAGTATGCAAAAGTCTCACTGCATATTAGTTTACCTTACCAATAAATCATCCTACCACAGTTGACTCATTTTGTGTCAGCTTTGTTTATTAGAAACAGATGTAGGTGCAATCAGATTTTTTAGCACTGTGAAATGAGCTACTGAAATGCTTTACATTGATTGGAGGAGGATGTACTGACACTGCCCTCTATATGCTTTCTTAAGTTACCGACAAACAATTGGAGTCAAACGTGATTATATTCAACACGTGCTAAAACTGGGAAAGTGCATGCAGGTCAGCAAAACAATATTTCACTTTTAGGCCTTGGATTTGGATAATTATTTTATTTTATTTAAAAAATAATGGCAATGGACATTATATGGGTAACGAGAAAAAGAACAATCACAATTCAGTATGCAAATAATTTAGAAATATTACAATGATGATGAGATTTTCAATTAAACTAAAGCACTTAAGATATCTGCATTTAAGCAATAAGATAAAGTCATGAACACACTCCCAGCACTCATGCATAAGTATGAACAAACAAGCCCTTAGAATTTTTAAGCATCTTTTTTTTTGGTAGCTGCACATAGAAAAGCATAGCTGAAGTATGTGATTTTTTTTCAATGTTAAAATCAATTCTATCCCACATTAATATGCATAGACTACACCATTTGGAGGTTGATTTCTTAAAAAAAAGTTAAAACACTGCATGCTAACTGGTCTCACACAGAAACAATTTGGGATTCTGTCGAGGGAATCAGAGTCATGCTACCATCAAAGTTGGTCTACAAAAATACATCTTTCTGGGACTATCGGTTTGTCTGACCAATCGCAGACTGTTTAACCACAGTATTTTTTACAATTCCTTTGTGTTGCTAGTGGTGCAGAAATCAAAGCTTTAGCTACTCAAAAAAAAAAAAAATTACAATTCCTTCCATGCACTTCTATTTTTGGTAAGCATTGATCAATTACTGTATGAATGTTTTATGGTGTTTGTAATTTCTTCATATTCATGTGTGTGAGGGTTATGCGATTATTACGTACATTTAGCAGAACAGGCATTGCCCCTTACAGAGACATCGCTCCCTCAGGTCTGAAGGCCTGAGCACCATCTCGCGCACCATCTCCACTGTCCCAAACACTGGGTAAAGCTTCTCTGTGAACCTCTCGCTGTATGTGTAAATGTGTGCACGCTTCTGGGTGTCATAGAAGGATAGCTGCCCCTCCTCATAGTCCAGATAGACACCCAGCCTCCGCGGGATGAGCGAATGGGGCAGGGGTGTGGGCGGTATGGTCAGGGCCTTGAGCTCGGAGCCCCGCTCCAGCCTGAGGGTGAGGTATCCACTCTGAGTGTTGAGCGGTCTGTAGCCTTTGCAGAGAGCTGATTCTTTTGCCACCCCAAGACGCCAATCACGGTCGCCCACTTCTACTTCCCAGTACCGGCGTCCCGACGAGAACCCCTCAGAGCCGAGACAGCACCACCAGCCATCAAAGCGCCTCAGACTGCAGGGAACCTCACGCCGCTCCAGACCACACTGCATGCGCTTGCAGTCCTCAGACAGAACCAGAGCAGGGTTGGCCGTCTCTGGGTCAAAAGTCACCTCCACTGTAAAACAGGGTAGTACAGTTAGATTTAAGTCTTTAGGTGCATCATGGAAGATTTTCAAGAAATTTTATATATATATTTTATATATAAACTTGTGTGTTTAGGATCATTGTCTTGCGGCATGACCCACTTTCTCTTGAGACTCGTGTCCTGACATTTTCCTTTAGAATTTGCAGATATAATTCAGAATTCATTGTTCCATCAATGATAGACCCTTCCTGTCAGAGCAAGCAACCAAACTTCTTGTCCAAGCTCTTGTTCTCTCCAGACTGGACTATTGTAATGCTCTCCTGGCGGGCCTTCCTGCATGTACTGTCAAGCCTCTGCAATTGATCCAGAATGCAGCAGCAAGGATTGTCTTCAATGAGCCAAAAAAAAGCTCACGTTACTCTTCTCCACATCAGGTTACACTGGCTACCAGTAGCCGCTCGCATCATATTCAAGGTACTGATGCTAGCCTACAAGACGACCACTGACACGGCACCAACATACCTAAACTCACTGGTTAAATCTTATGTGCCCTCCAGAAGTTTGCGCTCTGTAATTGAACAACGCCTTGTGGTGCCATCCCAAAGAAGTTCAAAATCACTCTCATAGACCTTTTCCTGGACTGTGCCGAGCTGGTGGAATGACCTCCCAATCTCAATTCGTACAGCTGAGTCTTTACTCATTTTCAAGAAACATCTACAGACTCATCTTTTTCGCCTGCACTTAACCAACTAACACTAGCACTTTTCCTTTTCTTGTCTTTTCATTTATATATAAAAAAAAAAAAACCTGGCTATGCGTTCTATACTAGACTAACTGAGACTTGTCATGGCACTTCTATACTGTTGTTGTTCTCTTGTTGACCTGACTGCTTCTATTGTTCTCATTTGTACGTCGCTTTGGATAAAAGCGTCTGCTAAATGATTAAATGTAAATGTAATGTAAATGATGAAAGCCTTCCTGGCCCAGATGCAGCAAGACAGGTTCAAACCATGATATTACCACCACCGTGATTCAAAGATGGGAAAAGGTTATTTTCCTTTCTCCAAACATAACGCTTTCATTTAAAACAAAAAGTTTTTGTCTCATCCATCCTCAAAACATTTCTCCAATAGCGCTCTGGCTTGTCCACAAGATATTTACCAAACTGTAGACAGGCAGCAATGTTCTTTTTGAAGAGGATTGGCTTTCTTCTTGCACACCATGGTTGTTCAGTGTTCTCCTGATGGTGAACTCATGATATTATAAGTGAGAAAAAGGCCTTTAGTTATTTAAAAGTTCCTCTGGGGTCCGTTGCAACCTCGCAGACTATTACATGTTTTGCTTTTGGAATGATCTTTGTTGGTTGACCACTCCTCCATTTTTACACAATCTGATGGATTTGACGAGTACAAACTCTTTAGAGATGGTTTTGTAACCTTTCTAGCCTGATGAGCTACTCTCTGTCTGAGGTCTTCAGAGATCTAATTTCTTTGTGACATGATTCACTTGCACAAACATGATCAGACTTTGATAGATCCCTGTTCTCTAAATAAAACAGGGCAGACACTGACACCCGATAGTCCTCACACTGATTGAAAACACCTCTGAACAGATGGACTTGAATTTCAACTTCAAATTAACAGCTAATATGAAAAAGAAAAACTAGATATTCACATACTTTTGCCACTCACAGATATGCAATATTGAATCATTTTCCTGAATAAATAAATGACAAAGAAAATATTTGTCTCATTTGTTTGACTGATTAAACAGATGTTTGTGACACACACTCACATTTTCTTTGTCATTTATTTTGGCTTTGTCATATATATATATATATATATATATATATAAACACACACAAACACACCTATATAATAAAATTAGTAATTATCTTAACTCAAGAATATGTTAGTGAAAAGTAACATTAAGGACATATATTATACGTCTATTTCTACAAAATATTAAAATGATTTCTGAAGGATCATGTACTGAAGACTAGAGTAATGATGCCAAAAATTCAGCTTTCCATGTGTGTTTGTATTATATAATATATATATATATATATATATATATATATATACACACACATACATACATATATACACACACACACACACACACGGTGACACATACCTGCAGCATCACATATCCAGTTCCATACTGAAAAGAAAAGCAACATTTCTGTGTTACTATATAAATAATAGAAATAAACTATTGCATTTGATGCCTATAGCTGCTGAATGTCCATGCATTTAAATGGGATTCAGTTATTCATTATTTGATTAATGAACCTACAATCTCTCACCTATGTGTGGAATATAGCCAGTGCAATCTAAAGAAGATCAGAGAGAAAAAGAGATTATCAGAAAGCCCATCCGAGACACACGGATCATAAACAACTTACTAATAAAAAAACTAATAAAACTGCTATATGTGATCTTTGGAATATATACGTATAAAATCTATTCAAGAAAATACCAGACAATATGCTATTTGTTTTTGAAATTCCACTAGTGGAGCAGAAATCACTTACAGCATCTGTACTTAACTATACTTCAGAATCAATTCTGGGACATTAATGTCATTGCCTTCTCACCGATCTTCTGGGTCTTTTGTTTTTGTACCAGCCACAGTCTTGGAATGAGCTCCTACAAAAACACAGGTGTGCTTAATGTCAGTGGTGCTGGTTATTAAATAAACTAAAAATTAAATTTAGAATTTGTGAAAAGTCTTTGAATGTTGTATGTGTTTCTAGAGGCATCACACCTTGTCCAGATGTTCCCCAAGCACGACCCCTATGAGCATCTCCAAGGCAGACTGCAGGTGTGACAGGTGACCCTGCTTCCACTGCAGCTCCACGTCATCCAACATCATCAGCACCGCCTCACCCGGCCAGATACCATGCTGAGAGAGAGAGAGACCAGAAGCAAACAGATTTTTATAACACACTTTGGAAACAACCATGTTCAAAGTTTGCAAAAACATTCATTTGTGTGTATGCATGTGACTAAGGCAGGTCAGAGGAGTTGTTTGTAATGAGAGAGAGAGAGAGATGATACTTCATTAAAAGTATTAACTTGTATTGAGTTACACACAAATTACTCCTAAGAAAATAAAAAGGACTCTGAGAAAGGTATGAATTATTGATTAGGCATGAGAAAGGTAATGCTATATTGAAAGGATGCATGTCCCTATAGACTTAAAAGGTGTGTAATTTTATCGATGTTTAAATGCTTTCTCGTATCTAGGTTAATGTGTGACAGCAAATAGCTAGCCATTTGAAGGCTGACCTCCCTGAAGAGTGTCAACAGCAGCTAAATCATCTGCCTCAACCATGATGCGAGTTTGGATTGTTTAACAATTTTGTATATGAAAGAGAAAATGCATTTATTCAGGTATTGTTGCATAATGCATATACTCTTAAAATCAAAGGTTTCGCAGCGGTGCCATTGAAAGAACAATTTTTGGTTTCCCAAAGAACCTTTCAAATGAACATTTTCTAAAAGAAATTTTTTTTCTTAGTGTGAAGGACATTTAATAATATATTCTGTGCAATGAAAAGGTTCTATGAATTTTACAGTTTCTTCATGGAACCATCAATACAAATTAAAAAACAAACAGTTGCTGGTAGCTATTGACTTTCATAGTATGAAAAAAAAGGTTACACACATTCTTCAAAATATCTTCTTTTGTGTTCAACAGAAGAAAGAAACTCATACAGGCTAGAAACAACAGGAGGGTGAGTAAATGACGACGGATTTTATTTTTGGGTGAACCATCCCATAAAGAACCTTTCAAGACCTGCAGAAACCCTGGTAGTATATGGTGTACACCAGTAGTATGCAGTAAGCTACAAGTGTTTGGGAAATCTGTCATTATTTTAAATGAAAAAATTGAAATCAGTGGTAAGTCTAATTTCTACAGCTTAGCGGGCTGTGCAGGTCTCTCTCAGGTCAGTCTGTGAGGTCGTTTGTAATCAACCCGGTCTGACAAGAGGATCATATCTTAATTCTTAATCAGAGAGCAACCCGAGACTAAGATCCAAAGAGAGAGTATGATGCTTCATTAACAGCATGGACTGATATTAAACTTACAAACCAATTACTCCAGACAATGTAATGGATTTATGGATATAAACGTATTTTCTCTATAGAAGCCTATATAAACACTATCAGACAAAAGTTTGTACACACTTGATTATATTATTATACAAACCTTTTGATCTGGCTTATGCTTAAATGACTGAAATTAGTTTTGTAGACATATATATATGGCAATACTTTAAAATAGGTAACACTTGTTAACTATTAACTATGACATTTCTTTCAATACATTCTTAATTTGCTGCTTATTAATAGTTAGTAAGGTAGTTGTTAGGTTTAGGTGTTGTGTAAGATTAGGGATATAGAATAAGGTCAAGCAGAATAAGGCATTAATATGTTCTTATATATATATATATATATATAGACACACACACACAAACATACATGTATTTTTGTAGGGGTGTGCGAGTACCAGTATCTGTACCGAATTGTTTAAGGGGCAAATTCTAAATGGAAGTGATCATCGCCAACCCCATGGAGCGGTGACTTTGGAGTGAACAGGGCACTTGTGTGCCATTATGTAGTCGTTTGGAATACACTTGGCAAAGAGAGTGACTATTTCCTCATTATCTTCAGCTGGGATGTTCCCGTGACAAAGCAGCATGGTGTACGTCACCAGATGTCACTGTTTTACTGACTTAAATGTCTTTTTATTTTTGTTAGCATAACGGTTGTAAATAAACATACATTTTATATCTTAAAAAGTTAGTAAAATATGCTATATAATATATAAAAACGAATATATAAAACTTTTTAAAATATAAAATGCATATTTTTTTATGCCGTGCACGTGCCCTGCTCACTCCAAAGTCACAGCTCCAAGGGGATAGGGATGAATACTTCCATTTAGAATTTGCCCCGTGAACAGTTTGGTACCGGTACTCATACCAGCACACCCCTAGTTTGCTGCATAAAAACATGGGTGGATGTTCACATTGGTCCGAACAGAAACAGCAGATGGGCTTGTTGAAAATGTAAATTCATTCTCTACCTGTAGATTGAACAGCAGAAATATAGCCATATCACAATTCTTGTCAGTCCCTCCCCACATTTAAGACCTTTTGAAATCATAATTAAGACTTTCTTGTACCTTTTAAGACTTTTTACGGCCTTAAATATGATACAACTAAATTTAAGACCTCTTAAGATTTAAGGACCCACGGAATCCCAGAAACAGAAAATGTGCGCTGCATTAAACCACGCATTAATAAAATGAGTGGCATTGAAATGGTTTTTGTGTTAATGCATTATTAACGTGTTAATTTTGACAGCCCTAATATATATATATATATATATATATATATATTTTTTTTTTTTTACTTTACATTATGAACATTCTCAATACGGTTTGAAAAACATCCCAGAATGCACCTCATGAAGTTAGTTTTGATAGTGAATATGCAGATTAGGACTTTCTGGATCTTCCTCACCGGGTGTCTGTTGCGCTGTGCTCTTGTCCAGTCCATAATGATCCTTTTGTACGGGCCCATGTCATATTCTCCTCCCTGCTCCAGCATGCTCAGTAAATGACTCTTCCAGTCCTGCTTTTCCGGATGCAGATCCACATGAACTTGCATGGGATTTTCAATATTTTCCTTCATATTGAAAAAAACAAAACAAAACAGACAACTTGGAATATAGCATGCAAGTTATGGACTTTTATGATATTGTTATGGTGCTTTTGAATATTGAAATCTATAGTCATGGCTTTGGAATGAATATAAACTACATCTGGCCAGCTGAATGTCTGTATCATCTATATGACATAACCACACATTCTGATCTCCAAGTCCCAAGTCCCTCAAAACTGTACAAATTTTGCAACATACAGTATTTTTGATTCAATATCAGTTACTGTGAAAATAATTGCCTCAATAACTTGAGCCCCTTGAGCTGACATTTATGACGCAGTAACCTTTTTAATAAACAGCCCGTGTCTGAAAAAAATCAATTACTTTGATTTCTCAGACGCAATGTGCTGACAAGAAGCTTTTTTAAAAGTACACTAAATCCGCGAGGCGGACACCATGGAGTGAACTACAGCTCAAGGACACAAAAGGACTGTGGACTATACTAGAACTTAAAAACAAACCACGATTAAAGCTTGATCCTTTAAAAATTGACAGAATTGCAAACCCTCAAGCTACTGGAGCTGTCAGTCTGTCAGCCTGATAGAAACAGACTAGCTGGTTACTATGGGGACTGGTGGCAGTTTGTGTCTAAAGCAGGATTTTTTTCTAAATATAACACACGCCTCTAACCAACCAACATCAGCCTGTAATTAAAGCCATGCAGATCCTGAGAACCAACAGCTATCCGAAATGAATACAGGAAGCTGACTATATTTACTGAGGAACAGGAGTGTGCATCATTCAGAAATGTACTGAGAATGCTTTTTACATTTCCGAACTAAGGAGAAAAATTCAAATGAATTTCCTTGAATTTGAATGTTTTATCATGTTGGCATATAAATATGAATAATTTCATTTTTCAGTAGGAATTACACATAAATTGTTATACATACACATAGCATATGACATTTATATTTTATTATAACTTTCTTCCCAGAATAATCATCTTTTTTCAGAAAATTCTATTTTAGTCTTGATGAAGCAGCTTACAAGATATAAACTTAAACAGGACATGTAAATGTGTACAATTCAGTTGCCTGTGATTCATTTAAACTCAGGTTCTAACCTTCATCTCCAGGATGTTGGCGGTCTCCACAATGAACTCTCGACAGGCATGTGGAGGCCATACATCCTCTCCGGTCCAAATGTGAGCTAGAATATCGGACCTCTGAAAGACATCAGAATAAGCGCTTCCAACAGGGATAAAGAGAGTTTGCAAATGTGTGTAGAAATGTAGTTGATAGTAGTGGATGTATTTCTTGACCCTGACTAGACAGCTAGGCCAGGTACAGGTACAATACAACAATATATTTGTCTTACCTGACAGATCCTGTTGAGTTCTCGCGCAAGCTCCATTATAAACAGCTGACTCTCTGTTAATGGCTCGTTCTATACATGTTTCACTCTCTTCCGTGTCTCCTGCACAAACAGAAATCGTGGAGTAACTGAAGCTCCACCAAGGAATATATAATGGCTTAATTTATAAATGCTATATTAAAAAAAAAATTCTTAAAGTCATGGACATCGCCACATCTCAAATGTTGTATTGTTACATTATGGACTGTATTATAACTGCAGACTAATTTCATATCCTAAATACACAATTAAAGAATATTTTCATATTAAACATATTTAAACAATATTTTTACACTTTTTACACAAGTTCAACAGTTACAGCTTGACTGGAACTGATTATATTCAAAATGAAATTATAAAAGGATAAAAATGTTAAAACACGCAAAAGATATTTTTCTTAATTTTCCTTATTTTCCGCACGCGCCACAGCTTACATTTAATTTTGTAGCAGGAAAAACTGTTGTGATGAAAATGATGTCACAACTAAACTAGTTTTCACAGAAGTCAATTCATTGAACAAAAAAGCCTGTAATTGTGCCTCACAATTTATGTAGTTTATTCTAAATACAAAAAAATGATTACTGTATCATATTAAATAATTAAATCATATTTCCACAGTTTTTTTATATATTTTGACAATTTTGGCTTGACTGTAAATAATTATATGTGACGCTGGACCACAAAACCAGTCATAAGGATAAATTTACATTTGTGACAAGACTGGTTGTGTGGTCCAGGGTCACATATTTGGCAGAAAATAGACAAAATATATATTTAGTGATATTTATCTTAATTTCCTTATTTTCCTCATATGCCACATGTCTCATTCATATTGTCTCACTGATAAACAATTACACTACTTTATTAGTGGGAAATATTGTTGGTTGTGGTTTAAATGATGCCACAACTAAGTTAGTTTTGATCAAAATCAACTCATCAGACATAAAAGTGTCAGTAGTTGAAGTTCATAGTTCATAGCTAGCATTTTATGTAGCCTATGCCAAATAAACACAATCACTTAATATTTAACTAAATTGCCTGTTATTGAAAAAAACACCATAATATAATGAGTTTCCCTGAATTACTGGAAAAACAAATCCTGTGATGCAACAAACGAATGAATGAATGGCCCACTGTACCTTCAGACGAAACTTGAGCTTCTTGGCTGGCTCAATGAGGAACTGAAGGCAATCTTTCATCATACTGGACAGGCTGATGTGACCCTATTAGAAAACAGCAAAAAAAGAGAAAAACAGAGATTGAAAAGGTTTAAGATAGTGTTACAGCTGTGAAAGATGGGAGGGGTTTGTAAAAAGCCTTACTCTCAAAACTCAGCAAACTCAACCTGCAACATTGCATTATTTTTTGTTCACTCTGCGGCTCTGCTCCGATCGGCTCGTTACAACAGTGGGTTCAGGTCCAGAGAGACCCGAGGAAGCAGTGAGAGCACTTTTAATGGACGCTCAGGGACAGAATGGGATGTAATTGTGCCAAATCAGCAAGTCTTCTCAACGTTTCTCCAGCACACCCACAGAACCTGCCAGAGCACCTCGACACTCAATTCTTCATTCCAGTCCCAAATCTTCACACACCAATGCGAAAATATTTACAGTAAAAGCAGCTTACAGCCCAAATGTCTGAGACCACCAGTGAAATAGCTTCCATTTCACATTATTTTTAAATGAATTAAACATTATAAATTACAATTTCAATTGTCATCATGACAATCTGAGATTAAATAATTACATTTTAAATTTTTTTTTTTTTTTTTTTTACACGAAATGCCCTTTTTTGTTTTTCCACACGGCCACAATTACAGGCCATCATTATTATTTTTTTCACATGTATGAATGATTGAGGACATTATTTTATGACTAATACAGATCTCTAGGTTACATTTGTGGCCAGTGAGAAGAAAAAATAAGAGCTTATGACCCTGATGAACAGAAAATTACAGATTTTTTTAAATAAGTTTTTATTTTTTACATTAAATGGAATAGAACCAAAATGTTTGACAGCTGTTGTTATTTTCATATGTACATTAAAACCAACACCTATATAATACGCTAAATCTGCATTCTTGAAAAAAACTACATGCTAACATGGAAGTTGTTATTGATATTTATTTATGAAACCACCATTATCAAATTAGGTCATTCTAAGCATTTTTTCTCATTTTTATTTTCTTCTTTTTAAGATGCAGAGCTTTGTAATATATATGTCTTCTTCATTTTATGTAAATATTTCTTCGTTTTAAAATGTTTACAGATTAACTGGAGTTTAGTTGCTGTTTTTAGACAATAAGAAAAATGTAAACAATGGTTCTCTTATAAATGTGTACATTATGCACTGATAAAATTGGATTGACACCCTATGTCACAAACCCCTAGGAAACCACGCATACATTACGATGAAATATATAAATTCTTTAATTTTATGTTAGTTTGGTGTGCAAACACTTGCTTTCTGTTTGGCACAGCAGTGCAATGTCACCAAAGACACTACTTCAGCTTAATTGCATTTTTGAAAGATTAACTACTTGTTGACATGACAGGACTCCGATAAGTTTTTATTAATGATCTGCTATACTCTGAACTAAATTATGTGACCAATCATGTTCTTCTGGTGTGCAATGTTTTATTTAGGCTCCAAATAGCTCCCTCATCCATTTATGATCAAATAAAACTGCTGACTTACACAGATGAATGAACATCATGACTAATGAAGGAGACAAAAGTTTGTTCATATACTGTACATGGTGCACTGAGAAAAATGCACTGCCATATAGATCACAAACCACATACATTGACTACATTACTGATCAGCAATACCTTCAAGTATGTGCGCGCAGTATTGGTGGCTGGAAAAAAACTGGTGGTGTGTTTAAGCTTATTATTCTGAAAACCCAAACTGTCAGACTAGAGTTACATCCACCAAACTTGGATCAGACCTTTGGACTGTATTGACCTACAGTAATAAGCTTTGTTTTTTTAATATAACATAATGGAAAATAAATAGGATTCAATAACATATCATTTGACCGTTTAAATATAAATATTTAAATAAACAATACATTTATTTTTGCTTTGTACCCTACAAGACATCAGCAGCACCCTAAAAACAACCCAGAACACTCACTAAACTGGATAGCAACACCCTATCAACCACTAGGACACACAAGCAGCCACTCCATCTATCTGTAAAGTTTTAGAATTATTAATCAAATTAATCACTTGACTTGTTTTCAGCCAGGTGAAGTGTTGGCATCGTCACACCACGTGTCAGGTCGGGAACAGGGACAGATTAAAGAGCCCCTGACAGATTCACACACACACAAACCACGTGAACGAGCACAAGGTGCAGATCTCTCGAAAGCACACTGATCCTTTAAGCGAATTAAACCAGTACAGACCTGTGTGTATTTCTGAGCAAGCGTGAGTAGGTGGTGTTGGATGTAGATGTAAAAAGCTGCTGAAGACAGAATCATTCGTTGTCATTAAAATAAGAATATCACGTATTTGCATTTTATTAATACAACTAATAACAAAAATAATGTGTTAATATGACCATTTAATTTTCCTCATCAGAGCATTTAGAAAACCTAAATAAAATAGCCTACTTATACTTCCGTTAGGTTTATGGTTGCAGAATGTGCGTTATTCCAGATGACAAAAAAAGCAGATGAATGAAGACGTCATAATACACTCCAAACTCGGAGAAGCGCAATGCAGTCATAATATAACGCAGGTGTGCGCATATCCAAAAGTCATTACATATAGCAGGTGCACCGCTGCCAATGACAGAATATAAAGTTTACTAAGATGTAAGTTACATACCTTTCTGTTTAACCTTTCGAAATATCCTCAAAGTTTTTCTACATCACAACCTCATTTGATGCATGTGAATGTCGTTGCTGGTTCAGCGAATGCAATCAGGACAGGAGTGTGGTGATGAATCTCGTGGTGACCAATCGGCGTTCACACGTCTTGGTAATTTAGTTATTAGCCTTTTTTCGCGGAGTGATTACCGATCGTGTATTTCCGTAACGTTCCGAACGCAACCGAAAGACTCATCGTATGTTTCCGTAACATTACCGAAATTGGACAACTTCTTCTTCTTGGCTTATTATTTAAAAGACATCCACCAGAGGGTGATATTGTATAACCTTTTTCCTTTTTTTTTTTTTTTAATCCTTTCACTATTATTCCGGTCGTAAACCGAAAAATGTACTTGATGTATTATAGTATAATCTCAAATAAGACATTAATATTTAATTTATTTAAATTCAAATGTAATTTACTTAAATGCAATTTACTTAAATTTAAATGACCCTAAACATTTCTCTTAGCTCTGTATTAATAAAAGAAAAACAAACTTTACACTTTAAATACTCTACTACAGCCTTAGCTATACTTTTAAAAACAGATGTAAAACTTAAAATACAAAACTTTATTGAAAACAGAAAGGACAAAAAATGTGTACAGATGAAAAAAAATGCTGTTATGCACGTGAGAAAGTACTGTACTGTACCACTTGAAATGTTTTCAAACAAAATATTTTACAGGAGTAAATAAACGGAACAGAACTTACTTGCCGTCCATAACAACAGACATCTTGCATAGACATTTGATTAGTTAGAGATAAAAGCAGCAATTATTGTTTTAAATAGCGTGCAAATCACAATTTTCAAAACGAATCAAATGCAATGAGACAGTGAGACATCTAGAACTAAATGAACAGAATCCTTGCATATTTGCATATTTACATAGTGCACCATTGGCAAGGTTTTGTTTCTTTCCAAACTCGACTGAATATGAAATTAAATATACTACAGTTGAATATCAAACATCTTTGTGATTTAAAATTCCATTTCTTCTTTTTCAGAGGCAGTCAGCTGTTAAAAAAAGAGAATATTCTGTAATGATCTGCATATTTAAATGAGTGAGTGATGTGAAATGTGGCCAAGAATGGTGCCATACTCAGAATTTGTTCACTACATCCAAGTGCAGTAGTGCACACACACAGTAGTGAGTAGTGAACACACACACTGAAGCGTGAACAGACATTTTTACTGCGGCACCGGGGGAGCAGTTAGGGGTATGGTACCTTGCTCAAGGGTCTCACTTCCGTCGTGGTCATTCACTCCCCCCCCCCCCCCCCACCCCCCCACCCCCCCACCTACAATCCCTGCCAGTACCGAGACTCGAACTCAGAGTCTCTAACCATTAGGACACAACTGCCCAACTAAATACCTTGTTTCTGGGAACAATTCTGGGACACCTCGAAACAAAACAGTTTATGATTTCTGACTTGAAAACAAGCAGTGCCCCACTGTTACATCTTTACAGACAATAAAAACACACAACTCATTTACAGTCATACACAAGGAAATGGATTGCATAGATGCCAATGCAGGTGCAAATTACTCGGTAGAAGAGGATTGTCCAAAGTACATTTCCTCCAACAAACACATGCACCGCTGTAATCAGCTGACCTTGAAGTTAGCACTCACAGCCGCACCCAACAAACAACAGAACAACAATATTTTTATGCTTTATGGGATTGTACAGGCCATATGAAGTCACTCACTTTAAAAAAGCAGTTGTTTCTGGTGAAAGAACAAGCTCCAGGTAATGGAAAGACTTTGGAAGGACCGGTTTTGGAATCTTGGAGTTTTCCAACCATCTTTAGGGCTCAGGTTAATCCTAAGAACTGGGTGAAACCATGGTTACGGCAGTTTCGGGCAACTTTGGTCCCACAGTCATTTGAAGGCTTTGTCAGTTAAATGTAAAAGTGTTTAACAAGGAGAGCAGGTGTGGTGGTTTAATGGAGCTCATTATTACTGACGGCGGTCGTAGATCTTAACCATTCGTTTAATATGGAAAACCTTGTGGCGCAGTTTGCGACATTGGTGCTTCTTGTTTTGATAATCTGCCATCTAAACAGGGAATAAGGAAAAGAAAGCCTTATATTAGCATCAAAAAAGCAGAGCATCTATTACTATGAACATGAGTCAAATGTTTAGTCATACTTCAGTTTTATCACCATGACTCACCCGTTTTTGGTCTTTGAGACGATTATATTCCTCTGCTACAGCCTGTAATGTGAGATAAAAAAGAAAGTCAACAACAGGGAGGTGAAGTAGTCATCTTAAAATGTTTCAGTCCCTCACCTGGTACTTGGGCGAGCCTTCTTCAAGTGTGTCCAGCTCTCTGCTGAGTTTGTTTATCTTATCGTTGATGTCATCCATTTCGGCACACAGTTTCTTATAGGTCCTGAGGTCTGAGTCAAACTCTTTCTTATACTCATGTCGCTGGGCATCAGATGTGATCTCTGGGTATAGACTGATTGGAAATGAAACACAAAGCAGTTGTTGTGATGTTACTTTCTGTGATTAATATGGTCATGCAAATTAGAAAGTGTTGACAATCCAAAATTTGCTTGGTTTGAAAATGGCCACCATTCATATAATTTCAATAAAGTGAAAAAAGTGAAAATAATACCATTCGTCAAAAAAAAAAAAAAATCACTAATTCAACCGTTTGCCTTAATTTTGCAAACATGAAAAGTTTTGCTAATTTCTCTAATGTGAAATACTACAATTCGCCAAGAAATTTTCTAATATGAGATACAACCATTTGCAGAAGTTTCAGTAATGTGAGAAAGTACCATTTTCCCAGACATTTGCTAAAGTAAAATACAACCATTTGCAGAAATTTTGCTGATATAATAAATACTATAGTTCGCAGAAATTTAACTTTTGCGAAATACTACCATTTACCAAAAAATTCACTTATGTGAAATACTTCCATATGCCAAATTTTTGCTAATGTAAAATGCCACTATTTGGAGTAATTCCTAATATAAAAATACGTACCAGCATTCACTGAAATTCTGCTAATGTGACCATGCCTTAACTCTTTATTAAGGTAATTTTTGTTAGGTGTATTGTGTTAGCATGTGGACATGCCTACCAGAGATGATTACTATACTAACACTGAGCCTGAACCACAACAAATCCTCACCGTGTCCATAGATCTTCAAAATCATTGGCAGTCTCTCCTCCTGTTGTGTACTCGGTTTCGTACTGGGACTCATCCAGCTCGGGGTTCCTCCTGCGTCTCTTGCCCCTGGAGGTGGACGGTTTGAGGATGGTGTCCGTCTGGCCGGAGGGGCTGGAGCTCACTTCTCCAGACGGGGATGTGGAGAGATATGGGCGGCTAAAAGAGTGCTCAGGGTAACTGTGGGTGGAAAAATTGTTACTACTTTTTTCAAAAAGAGAAATGGTTTAATATGGAAGTTTATTTCTGCCACTAAAAAAAAAAAAAAAAACGAATTGCAAGTTTCTATCTCACAGTTCAGACTTTTTTCTCACCATTGTGAGTTTATGTCTAACAATTAAATACAAACACTTTTTTTTTGTTCTAAGAATTTGGAGTTTACATCTCGGAATACTATTTTTTTCTGTCATTTTGGTATCTTAGAACTCTATGAAAAAAAATCTGAATTGTGGGACGTACACTCAGAAAAAAAAATCGCAATATACTTTTTCTTGCAATTTTGATTTCATATATCACAATTCAGAAAAAAAAAATCTGAATTATGAGATATAACCTGGGATTTTATATTATTTTATTCCATGGTGGAAATAAACTTCTATGGGTTGAAGACTGTGACGTTATTGTAGGAAAATAATGAAGTGAATGAGAAAATGATTATTAGAAGTAATTTTTGTGAGGACGCCTTAGAAGTTCCTAATGCTTTTCTGGCTGAGATGATATTAAGGCTACTAAACTCTGTTCTTAAACATAGCATTGAAAGAAATAAGAGTAAATGTAATTAGCTCATGGATTTCAAATGTTGCTCTATCACATTTCACTGTGCTAATAAGCAATATGTTTTCTTCATTGTCCTTCACTGTGATGTTTTTGTGTTTTCCAATATACATATTAGGTCAAATGAAAGAATACTCTTTTTTCTTTCTTAAATGAAAAAAAAAATTGTAGCCAATCATCTTTTACATAGAGGCATTGCCTGTGTTTTTAAATGAAAAGTGTTGGTCAGCATAAGAGACCCCAAACTAGATCAGTAGTGTACAGTATTTAAAACTGGAAAATAGTTTCAAATGACTTGTTAAGGCCTTAAGCAATAAAGCAGGGACATGCAATATTTGCTTGAACGTTTCCAGCTATCCCAGGGTTGGATCACTCACTCACCCGATAACTTTGTGGGACTCAGAGCTAAAGACACTGCCAGTCTTTAGGGGGATGGAGCCGACACTGGGGGCCGAAACCAGAACAGGAGCCATCTTCTCTGAAAACACCATGGATGCCTCCTGCACGCTCTGTCCATCCTGTACATGGTTGACCTGAAAAAACAACAACTGTTTAGTACAAAGTCTGCAAACTTTGATTCATATCTGAACGGAGAGCATGACGAGCAAAACATCAGGAAGCAACATATTTTAGATAATGACAGGCGAAAAGGCATCACAGACAATAAAGCAAGTTAGTGAGAAGAACTAAAAGCAGATTACAGATATTTTAACATGATTTTGAAACGGTTTCTTTTGCTTGATGAACAGTGGCATCTTTAATCAGGAGTTATCTCATTATTGAATCATTTCAATAACTCCCTCAGGTCTGTTTATAATTTTAGCAAAAATATTTTGCTTCAACTTCATAGTTTTTCATGATCTGTGATCTTTGGACAAAAACTGTTCTTTATTGCTGCCAAGCCTTGAGGAAACGTTTGTATTGCATTGATTGATATACAATGCATTTATATGCAGTAATAATAAATTAAATGTGAAATAAATGTGTAATCTTAATGGCTTCACACTCTTTATCACTCAACAATCTGTTTTTCTGCAGGTGCTGTATTTAAACATACAATACCATTCAAAAGGTTGGGTCGGTAAGATTTTAAAAAGCTCACCACATTTGATGAAAAATGCTGTTGAAACCAATATTGTAAAATATTATTCTTATAATTATATATTGATATTATTATTCTGTTTTAATAGATTTCAAAATGCAATTTATTCCTGTAATGAAAAAGCTTAATTTTCAGTCTGCAATGTCACATGACCCTTCAGAAATCATTCTAATATGCTGTTTTGGTGCTTGAACATTTCTTATTATTATCAGTATTAAAAAGCATTTAATACTTGTGTGGAAAGATATGCGATAGGATTCTTTGGCAAACAGAAAGTTTAAAATATCATTGAATTTTGTATTTTGTCACATACATTTCTTTAAAAACGTTTGATCAGCAGTGTAAATCTGAAAAATAAGATGTTAAAAATCTGTTTGGAAAAGTGACTTAACATAACAGATAAGTTTTACTTATAAAAGCTTACGCCTGACTGTAAGGATGTTATGTATATTACTATAGTGCACAAACAATACACTACTGACAACATCATAAATCTGTCTTGATCGCAGACTTTTGAAATTGCATTGTATACATTATACCAACACAGAAACCATTTTAGATCCATTGTTCAGACTTTATTTTCCTTCTGCTGCTGTACAGGAAAGACCGTAGGGAATGAGAAGCAAAAGTAGTCTTGCTCTTCCTGTCGAAGTTTGATTTCAGAAGATGTTCTCAGCATGTAAGTCAGTGTTTTGTGACAAACACATACTGCCAATAGTTTATATTTCTAGCACAATATATGACTTATAATCCTTTTCTTCTAAAGCAAAAAAGTGTAAGAAGGAGTGGCTATAAAACCACATATACAAGTAAAAACCATAAGGAAAACAATTCTGAGCAGTACAATGCTGAAACAATGAAGTCAGGTGTGTGTGTCAGCGGAATTATTTGTTTTGTTCTGAAGGGGTTTTGTGTGAAGGTATGTGTGTGTGTGTGTGTGTGTGTGTGTGTGTGTGTGTGTGTGTGTGTTTGTGTGTGTTAGGAGGGAGGACGCAGCAGGAAAGAGGGTGGAGGAGCGTTTCCCTGCAGCTGGGGAGAAGGGGAAAAGCAACTGTGTACAAGAGCCCAAATCATCCAGGAATTCCAGCCATGCTTTCCCTGCATGAGCTACTGCCACCGTTGATCCGTGATCACGCTACATACTGTAAGCATGGAAAGAATGCTTGAGAACACAGAAAAGAGGGACGTTTCAGACTCGTGACCTCCTTTTGCACCAGAAAAATGTGAAGGAGAGATAGAAAGGCAAGGAGAGAAAGGAACTTAAAGGGATGGTTAGGGACGCTGTCAGAGCTCATTGATTTACTGAAAGCACCAGGGCAGAGAAAGGCAGACCAGTCTCATGATGGTAGTAATTATGTTTCCAAAGGACTTAATCCAAAATCAAACCGCACCCCAACAGAGCCTTCACCACCAGCTATGGGATCATTAACCACCTGTAGACCCAGATGAAAGATTTACTAGAGGTCGCTCATTTTAAGCTCAGGATTTTCAGTTTAAAGCTTATTTTTAATTATCGACTGTGTCTCAGACATTTCTTCTAAAATTCCGAGAATTAAAAAGAGAAACAACTTTAACACATCAAGAGTATAGAGCTATAGAGTTATGATTGCTTTTGGAAAAAAATTCATGTTTGAGTCGACCTTTGATTGCAAACTTTGGAATCTTAGTAAACTTGAGCAGCGTTTCATCTCTCACATATACAATACATATTTGGCATGTACCCAAAACATATTTTAAGATCTAAATGTGTTTTCCTGTCCTTTTAAGTCAATTATTGAAATAAATAACTCTTTAAATATACATATAATAATCAGTAATATACCAAGCCGTGGTCACACTTACATCTGTCTCAGCCATTGAAAAATACTTCTAATAAATATGTTTATACCTAAACATTTAATTTATTCTTTGAACTGTAAAAAAATAATAATAATAATGCTGATTCAAGTATGTTTTCTAACTGTCTTGGTATTACAAACGTTTAGTCATTCATAGTCATCCATCCAAGGAGTTAAAAGCCACTTGACTTGTTCAGTTTGGTTAATGATCAATCACAGCGAAACTAGGCTGGCTGTTAACAAACAGACCGTATCAGCAACATATTCAACCTTTTGACTGAATTATCACAGGCCACTGAAACTTTTATAGGATATAGGACTTTAAAACACACCTTCAAACCACTAAACAAAAGACTAGATTGACTATAACAAACTATTTAGAAGAATCAAACTGCTTGTCCCATGGACAACTGCTGGGATGCTAGATCCTATATATATAACTTCGACAATTAAATGTATGGGCATTTCCCCTGAAAAGTACTTGGATGCTGTTTGCTGTAGAGACAAACAATAAGTGGTAATATAGAAACTCACCCAATCCTCCACATCTCTGCCCTCGGTTCCTCCCATTAGTGGTCGATCCCAGTAGATGTTTGGTTTCCCGTAGTGCCAGATTTTACTTCTGGTCCTATAGGAGAAGAAGGCCGCCACAGCCAGTGCCACCACAACCATGAACCCACAAACCATTGCAACTGCCTGGGAATGACAAAATTGTAGTATTAAGTCCAGTGCATAAATAATTATCAGAATCAGTAATGGCTTTATTGCCAGGTATGTTTACACATACGATGACAGAATGACAGTGACAAGACAAAAAAAATAAAATACACAATATACAAAGCACACAATACACGGTATTCATGTGTACAGGTGTGTTATGTACAAATGCAACGAAATGTAAAAAGTGGTATGTGTGTTAAATAAATAAATAGTAGTGTTGTGTAATGAGTATTACACGTTTATTGCCAAGTTACCTGTTCATGAGATGGATTGCTTGAGGGAAGAAACTATACTCATGCTTGGCCGTTCTGGTGCTAAGATTATCATGTATGCATACATAAATTATGCAGTCATAGCCTTATGGTTAGAGAGTCAGACTTGCAACCCAAAGGTTGTGGGTTTGAGTCTCAGTACTGGCAGGTAGCAGCAGGTGGGAGGAGTGAATGTACAGCCCCTCAATAACACGACTGAGGCGAGAGCCTTGAGCAAGGCACCGAACCCTCAGCTGCTCCCAGAAGCCACAACAAAAATGGCTGCCCACTGCTCTGTGTTCACTAATCACAATACATGTGATTTATATACATGTGACGTCACTTTAAATTATTTATCATACTTAACTAAACTGATTTAGTGGTGCGCTGATTAACGCTTATATGTGACTAAACACATAAACTCTATGTTCATCGAAATTGATCACATCTCTTCACAGGACTTGGATTAAACCACTCAAATCAAATAGATTTCTTTTACAATGTTTTTGAAAATCTTAATGAAAAAATGCACTTCCTGTAAGGATTTACACAATGGGGGAGTTGAAATTATGGTCTGTGGCAATCCTTGGATTGTTAACTATAAAGAAAAACTCAAATGAAATGTAGTGTCTAAAGACATTATGAAACATCCTGTAACTTTAAATGGTACCTCTTGAGGGTCCACGTAACAGTAGTGGTACAAGTACTGGTTATAGATGGGAAAGCTGCCCCCCATTCCTGTCACACTGCTGCCATAGAGGTTCTGACACATCATAAGCATGGGGTTGTAGTATGAGCTGGTGGAGCTTTGGGCCATAGGGTTCACTCCTACAATGTACACAATGTTTATAATGCCCTGAATCACTGCCATTATACAACAGACAACAAGCACCGCCAGGTAGAACTTCCTGCTGCGGAACGTTTTGGTTTTGGAAAAGCTGGCTGCAAAGAACCCCAAAGCGATGATGAAGTTTATGGCGGCAACGGCAATCATGCTGGTCTTGGCCGAGTAAGGAGTCGGGTAAGAATTGTAGTAGCCTCCATATCCAGATCCACTTCCATATCCATATCCACTTCCGTATCCATACCCACTGCCATATCCATATCCACTTCCACTTCCGTATCCAGGATAGCCGGAATGTCCAGATCCATAACCTAATCCATACTGCATGTCCCAAACCAGAGTCGAGGCCACACAGGCGAAGATTCCCAGACAGAGGATTATAACGGTTGCTACCATAATCTTCACAATTCCCGGAGGGGAAAACCATTTGTAGAAATGCTGTGGTACCTCCTCACCCACATAGTAAGATCCTGGAGCTGGAGGGTAGGGATCAAATTCACTCCGTGGGTCTTGGAAGCTCCCAGGTGGTCCAAAGCCATTGGAAGGTGGGGTGTACATGGGGGGACCATCGTAGGGATGTTTCTCAAACATCTCTCAAAGACATCCAGTGACCTGCTAAAAAAAAGCACATGAATGTATAAACATGAATATCATCACCCAGGTGCTACAGTCATATAGAAAATGTTATAGGTTCCTCATTTACTGTTTAAGACCAGCTAAATTTTTCTTTAATATATATATATTAAATATATTTCTTTATATATATATATATATAATAGCATTCCAGTCTAACTATTTCAGTCTAAGATACACAATAGCTTTATGTAAGAAACAGATCAAAATTTAAGTAATTATTAACTGGGGGGGGGGGGGGGACTGCCTTAATTATTAAATAAAAAAATGTATTAAATACTTTTATTTAAAAAATAAATAAATAATGAAATTAAATTAAAAAAGTGACTTTTACATAAATTATATGAATTTTCACATATACCGTCAGTAAGATTTGTAATGTTTTCAAAATAAGTTTCTTATGCTCCCCAAGACTGCATTTATTTGATCAAAACTAGAGAAAACACTGCATTTCTTTTTATGATACCATGATACCTTTTTTCAGAATTCTTTGAAGAATAGAATAGATTCTTTGAAATAGATTTTTTTTTTGTAACATTCTAAATGTCTTTACTGTCACTTTTGCCCATAAACAGGATCTGCAATGGAATATTATACATAAATAATCATAAGCATAAATAAATACAAAAAATAAATGTATTTGTTTGAAGGTTGACATACAATCCTTGTGTATCCTGGAAAATATAACAAACAGCATACAGGCTGGGAACAAGACGAGTGTGAGTAAATAATGACAGAATTTTCATTCATGGATGAACTATACCTTTAAATGTCTTAAGCCAGCACATTAGCAGTGACATCAATTAATACACGGGCCAAAATGATGTTACCTGAAACCAAAAGCCTGAAATAACTGTGCTATTGATCAGTGTGAGGTAACAACAGAGAGTATAGTGGAGACATCAGCACCATGGATCAGAGTCTGTCCACACAAAGCCGCTGTTTACAGGCCCGACCGTGGGAGTTAAACTCAATCTCAATCATTTGTCCGGCATTGACTTCAACATGCACAGATTTACATTCTGCCCAAATGGCCAGGTTGTTTGTTTAATTTCAGATTATATGCTCCAGGGTTGAGGTCCCAAACAGGGAAAAACAAGACAGAATAGGCATAAAAAAGTACTCAACAAAAATATGTTATAAAATATGTCAAACACTACTGGAGGTAATATGTTGGTTACATTTCAATGTTAGCTGTCCTTTTATGTTACTGTGAATGCACATTTGTAATAAAATACAGAACAATCCATTGATGGAATTTTTGTTTTGGCATAAAAAACAGGTGTGTCTTTCTGACACACTGCTCAAAATTTGTAGTTTTTAAAAAAGTTTGAAAGTTATGCTATATCTTCTCATTATTTGTAAATGTCATATGAAAGTCCCTGTATTGAAGTTGTTTAACAAGTTTACCGTCTTCAATGAAATATAATAAGTAAAATAATAAAAAATTAAATATATTATGAAATATTCTAAATAATTCAGAATTTATGTCTTTATGCTCAAAATTGCAATGTCATGATTTACAGTTTTCAATGAAATATAATATTTAAAATAATAAAAAATATAATATATATAAAAAAAAAAAAAAATATATATATATATATATATATATATATATATATATATATATATTAATTTACATTTATAATGTCTTATGTCTGCAATTGTAATGTCTTCAATAAAATATAATATTCAAAATTCAATAAAAAAAAAATCTCAATATCTACAGCAGCATGCAAAACCACAGCAACAGAAGAATGCATGCTACACTTTCAGTCCCTGGCCCAGGCCTAGATAAAGCCATCTATCTGTTTACTGTGTGTTCACCTACTGCCCGGCCTCCCCCAACTTCTCTCCTTTGTTATAGCAAAAAGTCAAGGCTGCACTCTGTCTGTGCATGGTCACCATGGTAATAAAGGCCTGAGGTAAAAAAACAAAAACAAAAAAAAAAAACAGGCTTGGATAGAAAAACACAAGAGCTTCACTGTCTGGACCACTCCGGAGAGGGGGTGCCTACGTAGGCAGATACAATTATAGTGATCAGGTGTCCTCAAGAGAATCCTTTCTTATTTACCAACACAGCACAGTTTTGATTTAATTTATTATTAATTAATGTAGAAGTACCATGGTAAAATCTTGGCATCACATCATAACACAATGGTACTTTAATATGTACCACGGTAGATCGAGGCATTTCAAAGAATGCTACCATGCATGACTGAAAACGTCGTATTATTGCAACATGAAACTCTTTATACTGTATAAGTAAAGATTAACATAGTAAGAAACATTGGATTTCCATGGTATTTGTCCAAAAAGTATTGTACTGTCTTAATATTATGCACAAAAGTAATATGGTATTTTTGAAGCAGATGATGAAGTATAAACTCCAGAGACACTAAACAAAGTGGGTTAGCTTGGAGCCAAGATCACAAAAGCAGTTATTATCTACTTTCCATATCTTAGTAAAACTGCTACATGTGTCTATTACACACTAAAATTTGTTTTAGTCAATAGTTTCTTTTCTTTCTTTTTTGTGAGACAACAACATATTTTTTATTAATAGGCTGAAAAGCATTAGTAGCAACAATATATATTACCTTTTTGAATCTGTCTTCCCCTGAAGATATGAAGTTTTATTAATATCAATATTATTTTCTCAGATTTGTCTTCTTTGTCTTCAAATAAAAATGTTCAGTTCGAGTTAAAAAAATAAATAAAAATGAAGCAGGTGAGAGTAAAGGTGTTGGCAGTTTCTGTAAATCTGAGTAATGTTAGTCCACCTGCTCCTACATGCAGTGAAACACATCTGCACGAGTCTCTCTCTATCAGATGATTCTCCAGTGCTCTTGACCCCCCTCAAAAAGATGTGGGCGGAAATTCGTGACGGCTGTGAAAGTAAACTTCCTTCAGAACAAGACGTTTACTCGATCTAATCTAGAAACGTGACTCGTCCGCATTCCGCAGTTCCACAGTCGATCCAGGTTTTATCCCATTTTATCCCGCAGAGGGCGGGGCATTTCTGTCATTCATTGTTTTAGCGTGTCTCCATCTTATTATAGTGGATAAAATATTAACTTCCAACAGGTGTAATTTTTTATCACATGGTCTATAACGTTATAATGGTCATTTGAAAAGAAAAGAAAAAAACAACAACAGCCATTTAATTTATGAAGAAATATTCTGGGTTATTTATTTCAATAGCTAGTTTTTTGTTGTTTGCAATCCATCACACCCTACAAGAAGTGACAACATCTGTGATGGGAAAATCAAAATAATAATAATGATAATGATAATAATAATAATAATAATAATAATAATAATAATAATAATAATGATAATAATAAATAAATAAATAAAATTCGGCAAGTGAATCAGTTATGTGTGTATTTAATTATTTATGAACACTAGAACATTTTATATAAATATCAAATTCAATCTCTCAATCATGATTAACTAATTTAGCTCTGTATTTCCACACTGTTCGACGATACGATAATTTAATTGTCACTGTATAAATAATCAGGTTATAAAAAATAAAAAATTATCGGTGTTAGAGAGTGGTTTTTAGTGTTGAGAGATAAGCAGGTTGTAAAATGCTGATTAGCCTTAGTTCGTACATTTTTAAGCGCAATATTTGCATAGCGCTGTTAAATAGCGCCGTCCTGCGTGGAATCAAAGAATGTCATGGGAATAAAACGAGGTGAGAGGGATGGGGCAAGTTTTCTTGCGAGACCTATGAAATAAACTGCAACATATAATATCTCTTTGGTTGAGGTTATTTATAATTAAGATGACCACTGTAATACAAATAGTAATATAACAAACTTCATTCAATTGGTCTATGTACCCCCCCACCCCCAAAAAAAGGTAAATAATAAAATAATTACACAAGGCCAGACTTTTGATAAGTCGAAACAAATAGCATTGTAAATTTATAGGAAAAATGTTCAACATGGCCATCTATGGCTCTCTTGCTATAGGCCTTATTTTTAATAGTGAAAATCAGAATGACATCATGGGCCAGGTGCATAAAAACAGCCAACTGTATCTTAGGAACTAGCTTTATCAACCAGTAATAAGATAGGGTTATCCTACCTACCTATCCTATCTACCTTTTTGTAACTAACTTTAAAAAGTTATGACTAGTTATAATATATATATATATATATATATATATATATATATATAATTAAGACTAGTCTAAATAGTTGATATATCCGGCCACAGATCTAACTGAATCAAACTTTCAGATCTGTGAAAGAAAAAAAAAATTAGGCAAGAATATTAAAAAATTCATACCCCCCATTCTTTATTCTCATAAAAATCTTGACATTCTTTTTTGTAGATCTGTTTGTTTTACCCTTTATAGACAAAAAGCTCTTATTTAGTCCACTCCATTTTTTACTTTTTAGTAATAAAGTAATAAATAATTGATCAATCCATTAATTCACATCACTTCAGGGGGGGACAAACCTGCATGAAAAATGTGCCAGATTTGTTTGTTTTGGTTCTTAAATATTAATAAATACTCAGAGCAAAGATAGTGGACCTGAGAGGAATGTTAAGTGGACACATGCATGGGGAAATGCAGAAAGTATATATATATGGAAATGGAACTTCCCCACATCAGAGCACTTGTGGTAAAACAAATTTGTGACAGAAAATTTTTAGTGTACAACAGCTTTCTGACTGAGAAAGTTTATAATTTTTTATTTTTTTTTTACAGAATGTGCGAACAGATGGAGGTTGAACCAACTGATTGAACTAAACTGTAAATGTGTCTGAAAGTGCTTCATCAGCTTTTTCCAAATTATTAAAAATGAAAGGAAAAAGAAGCAGAGAAAAATATTGAAACTTTCAGTGTTTGAGCAATTTTTTTGAAACAATAAATAAATCACATCATCAGACAGTGATTTCAGAGGAAAGTATTTTAAAGTTCTTCTTCTTCTTTTAAGATTTATCTGTAATTTCTTAATAGTATTATGCCACTAGGCAGAGCCTGCGTGATTGTACAATCATTTGAGAAAGTGATCTTCATTCTGAATGAAGATAAATGTGTAATATTTAAAATTTAACTGTATTTTGATCACATTCATGCGTGACACTGAAGCACTTTGTAGCACTGAAGTCAATTACTAAAACAAGACATAATACAAGAATTTCAATGAGGGTGAGATGAGACACATTTGTCAAGATCACAGCAGCCACTGCTTTGAACTGACTGAATACATCAACTTTCACAAATGCATATGTAAGAGATAGCCTAATGTAGGCTACAGTTAGCGGGTCATTATATTGCAATGTTATTTCACTGTATTTTGTACATTATCTGCCAGGCCATCCAAAATGTAGTAGAGTTCATTTCTTCATTGGAACAGATTTGAAGAAATTACTCATTAGGCCTAAATCACCTACTCACAAAAGGATCCTCTGCAGTGAATGGGTGCTGTCCGAATAAGAGTCCAAACAGCTGACAAAAACATCACATCACATCTTGTGAAGCGAAAAGTTGTGTTTGAAATAAACGACTCCATCACAAAGATGTTTTTACTTAAAACCATTGCTTCCAGCTAAAATATGAGTCCTCTTTCCATAACAACGCTGTCTTCAGTGAAAAAATAAAGTCTCTCCTGAATCATTATTATGGTTATTATGGATTGTTTTGCCCAGAAGCATTTATTTGAAGTTAAAACACCATGATGGATTTGTTTATTACAAACACCCAACTTTTTAATTAAAAAGACTTTAATTGATGGACAGGAGATGTGTGGATTACTTGTGTATCATTGTGATGTTTTTATCAGCTGTTTGGACTCTCATTCTGATGGCACCCATTCACTGCAAAGGTTCCATTAGTGAGCAAGTGATATAATGCAAATGCAAAATTTCTCCAAATATGTCCTGATGAAAAAAACCATGGCCTTGAATGGCCTGAGGGTGAGTGAATTTTCAGTACATTTTCATTTTTGGGAGTACTATTCCTTTAATTTTCTCTTGCCAATCCACAAAATAGTGAGTGAACGCACAAATGCAGAAGAGTTCCTGAAGAGTAGATTGATGGCTGAATAATAAAATATATAAATGCTTGCGTGTTACAGATTATAAAGTGCCTTGTTCAGAGTGGCCTAAAAATACTGTCCATTTTCTTCAGCCCAAATGTTCTATGCATGGTTAACTGGGAGTAATAAAGGGACTGCTATTCTTAGATTGTGCGCCACATTCTGCGTCATTACTACTGTTGCCGTCTTAAAACAGAGCAAGTTAAAGATTAGTGGATTTAACCCAATGAAGAATCCATATCCAAGAATTATAACAAAAGCAGTTATGTAAAGACAACACGTCCAACAAAGACGAGATATATAAAAATGCAATGTGACCAGGTAGTGGAATTGTTCATTTATTTCTTTATATTCGAGCCCAGCATTATGTAAATCCGCTACAGCTTGGTCAACAAGGCCAAAGACACACAGTAAAGGCAGTTTGCTGTTTTTCAAACCCGTAATGACAACCACATCTTGATGCTTTCATTCTAAACCTAGAACTGGGAACAAAATTGGTTAATGTAAGTGGTATGATATTCAAGTGTGGGATTAATCTTCTGTTGTTCGCTTCTACATTTTGTTTAGGTTCATTTTTTTTTAATCAAGGAATGCATGTTTTAAACTATTCTGCCGCTCTGCTGTAACATTTTGTATATCCTCTACAAGCTATAAAAATCTAGGTAAATAATAAAAAAGGAACCTCTGTAAAAAATGAGAAAAGAAAAGGAAGGAAAAGTTAAGAGAAAACCATCCTTTAGGTCAGCTCCATCATTAAATTGCATTGAAACATGAAAGGGGATGTACACTATTTCCTTCCCATCACATCCCCAGGCTGTCTTAGAGATCGCCTGCGCTGAAGATGCTTTAAGGACCTTTGGAAGCTTTGGCGAATTCTTATTTTGTCTTTCACACTTGTTGGAAAAAGTGTGCTTGAATATTGTTTATTTCTATAGAGAGAATGCATATTATTCTATAAGACCTTGAATGTCGTCAGTGTAATATAAAGAAAATGTGTGGTGTGACTCATGAAAACATTTATGAGTTGAATTGGACTAGCTACATTTTTTTCGTTTGTAAAATATTAATTTGACAATAAAATGTTATCCTTCTTCCTTGTTTTTAGGCATTTCCTACATCTGGTTGCATTTTTTTTATTATTATTATCTAGTAATGATTAATCAATCTGAACATGGGACTTCCAAAGGACCTTCCTCAGCTTCTATGAAAACAACAATTATATTTAATGGATAAGAATAGCAGCATGGTACTCAATAGTGTGCAGTATATACTGTATACAGAACCTCTTCTTCCATTGAATTTGCAATATTCAGAAAATGTGTAGCTGTTGCCACATGATCTTATAACATACCTAGTGAAAAATAAATATAGTAAAATGAATTTGAAATATATTTATTTCATGCTAAGTATACTACAAATACATTTACATATTTATGTACTTTAAAAAGAAATACCTTGCAATTGTACCTTTGCTATACTTCAAGTCTGCTAAATTGTAACTACTAGTTTTGTACTTGATGCACTTTTAAATGTGCGGAAGTATTGCTGAAGCCCAATGAAGTATATTTGATTGTGCTAAAGTGGAACTATTGCAAGTATACTTCAGATACACTTTTTTAAAGTCCAATATTATTCAAAGATCATACAATCTTCATCAAAAGTGACATTAAAACACATTTTAGGTTTAATATTAAAAAAATGTACATTGTAGACAAGTAGTGCTCCAAATAAAGTTTAAATATCATTTTTATATCAGTAGGTCTCAAGCAATATGTCAGTAAATATGTTAATAGATTTGAACTATACTTTGTATGAAATAAATGTATTTTAAATACATTACTTTTTTTTTTACTAGGGATTGTATGTTTAGTTGTTTAGCAAGTGCCACAAAAGTCCCCCATTCCAATGAATTCAAAAATGTAAACATTTCAAAACATACATTTTATAATTTTTTTGGTCTGAAATGACCAATGACAACATGAGGGTTAACTGAATTTTGGGTAAAAAATGTCTTGTTTTAATGTCAAAATGTTTTATACTTAAAACTACTAACACTGAAAAAGAAAACTTGATATAGGTACGGTATTCAACGCACTGTTCTCTGATAAATGCCAGGGAATTTTAATGCATACAGAACATTTGCATACTGTACACTGTATACAAATATATACTGCAGTAAGAGTAAGTAGCATGCTAGTATGCTATTCAGAACTTAGCATATATCTTTAATGTCTGCCTGTCTGGTGACTTCCTCTCCCATTTTTCCTTCCTTCTCAATCCTCTGTATTTCCATGAGGTTAGCTCCATTTAATTTTCTGTTTCCAAACAGAATTTCACCCCCTGCAGTCTGAATCCAGTCCATACTATACAAGGGCTTTACAAAAAAGCTAACGTTAAACAGCCATACAATGGCTAAACATAAACCATATCTCTACCATGATGAGTTAATTCATTACATTTTTATTCCAGTGTGTTGAAGTTGTCATTCTTATTAACGTTTCAGTACTAAAAGTATATTTAGCAGTGTTAGTTGGTGATAGAGGTGTGTAGGAGTGTGTGTGTAGGATTAGAGTATGATTTTGAGTGTGTGAGCGTGCTAGCCGCTATCAGAGGACGTGTGTGGTGCGGTAGAGGGTGATCTCCGCCGGTGAACGGATGAGGCCCAGGAGCGTTCGGAGGTCTGTGAGGAGGGGCGCGTGAGAGTGAATCCACGCTGGGTCAGCCCGTCCAGCAGGTGGTGCTGTTGCTGCTGTATGGCTTGTGAGAGCAGGCCAGGCAGAGCCTGCAGACTGTTGTTTATGGAGTCCAGTTTTGTCTCTAGGTGACCGATGCGCTTTTCCAGCTCCTCGCTGCGCTCCTGCAGCTCTGAGACCAGGTCGTACATCACATTCTGTGTCTGAAGAAGTGATTAACACTATTAGTAGACATAAAAATGCAAGAATCACATATATAAATGCACTGTGTTATCTACTGACATGGAAAAGTAAGCACATTTTCGGTCTACAAAAAAACTAAAACATATAAAATATCAAAAAAGATTTAAAACATACATTAATATTAAAAATGAAAAGGCACAAAATACATATTTACACAAATACGTTGTCAAATAACGAATTTAAATAAAATTCCCATTATTTATTCAGGCACAGATGTCACTTGCCAAATAATATGAAGGATGCAGGTCATGCTGCATACTGTATACTATTTCACATACTATTTTAGAGGTTCATTCAGGTAACAAGGTCCAATTTACCCAAATTTACAGCACCCTAAGTGCAGTTTTCACATATGAGCACACATAGACTACCGTGCAAAAGTTTGGGGTTGATAAGATTTTGAAAGTTTCTCTGCATTTATTTGATCAACAATACAGAAAAGAAAAATACTATTGTGAAACATTATTACAGTTTAATATAACTCAAGAACTAAGTGTTGTTATTATTATCTTTGTTGGAAACAGACGTGCTGCTTAATAAATCCATCCATCCCATAGAATAAACATGCAGTCCTTACAGTGCATGGCAATACTACAAGACTACCAACATGTCACTACAGATCTACTACTTAAGACTGTACTCACCTTTGCTAAGTCCACCAGTGTGTTTGCTTGATCATTCAGCTTCCTTTGCTCCATCTTCACACTTCGCAGTCTGGGAAAACAATGAAGCCAGGGAGCAGGTGGACAGACAAAGGGAAAAAGATGGGCCACAAGGAAAGAAGACACACAGATATATAATGGAGACAGTAGTTTATAGAGGAAGGAGTGCAAAAACAAGTGCATGAGGTTGTGATGGGGTGTCAATGAAAAGAGCAGGGAAATTAGCAGGGAAAAGAGGAAGAAACAGAGTTTGACAATTAGGCTGAAATCTAGAAGCTATAAAGTGTCACATTATGATTATTCTTCCATTAAATGATGTGTCCACATGCAAACATTTACATTCCAGTTCGGTCCAGTCAGACATGCAAACTTATTCAGCCACAGGAGGTAAAATAAAAAAAGAAGGGTCAAAAAGAACAACAGTTGAGCCATTGTCCCAAAACTCCATAAGCATATGGACATGGATATTATAATACTACCTCAAAGTCACGATACTGTGCTGCAGATTTTTTTTAGATGGTGATCTGATGCATTTAGAAATTCTCCACAAAATGTAATGGATAGTAATGAAATGCAGTTAGACATTATGAAGCAATAAAAGCATACTGTTTAAAAGTAGCTATAAAGTCAAAAGATTTTAGTTTGATATTGAAACTATTTGTTGGTAATTTTTTTATTTTGTTCTATTGAGATGTTATTATCTTGTGTTTTAATTTGGTAGAAAAATGTTACTTTATACATTTTTAATATACATAAATTGATATGAACATATTTCTATTACACACACACACACACACACACACACACAGATATATATATATATATATATATATATATATATATATATATAGTTTAGATATATATTATATTTTATAGTATAATTTATTAAGCTTGATTCTGTATATATAATATCAATATTTTCTATAATAATAGTTATAATAATTGAATAAACTCACATACTTGTGGTCAAAATTCATGTTTGAATTTATATTTTCAAACAAAACCTGAAAGTCAAGTAAGCTTATGTTAATCACAGACTTCAATTTAAAAGTAAATCAAAGACCATAAACTAAAAATGTTCAAATCCTATTATAATTTTTCATCTGACTGACAGGCCTACAAATTGACGTCATGACTACGCAGCTCTATTGCATCATGAATGGTTCAAAATGTGCAAAAATACAACCCAAACACCACCTTTATCAGCAGTGTGATGGCAGACGTTCATTATATTGTGTCAGACTGTAGTGTGGAAACAGATGAAGTGATAAAAACACAGAATGTGGACACACGGTTTGTGCTCCATGGTAATGACAGATGTGCTAACAATGATGCATTAGCATTAACCTAATTTCAGTGTCTATTGAATTCAGAAAGCCAACACCAGAAACTCTCTAGATAGACATAGCTGGGCTTTCCTCAAGGAAAACACCAACATAACCCGGAAAGGAAAGGGGAGATTCTTGTGTAGAACAAGAAACTTTTTTTTATTGAATCTAAGAACAATTTCTTGAGAAAAATGCTTGTCAGTAATACTCACATGCAGAATATAAACATAACATGATGGCTTTTAGTGTCTTTTTCAAAATATTGTAAATGTCTTCTCCAGAGTTAACCAGGCAACCTAAACCAACCCCAACCATCGATTTGCTTCAAACTCTCCCCCTCCCATCAAAAAACGAAAAAGTTTGCAAGCTTTAATGGAAAATAAAAAGTGGACACTTTGCACTTTTTCACATGTGCTTGCACTGTTGTAAAGATGAACTCTCAATTTTGGGACGGCCAAAATTGGTCTGTTTGTTTCTGTACCCAGACCTCCATAGTTCCCTGCACTCCAGCTGCAATTATTACCTTCTCCACAACACAGGCCGATTTGCTGAGTTTATGAAGCATTTAATGTGCAGATATTTATAGAATTTTATGATTGTATGCATTAGGCAAGGGAATGTTTATGCGGTCTCGTAAAAGTGAAGGCCAAATACATTATAAATGAACTGTTGTGCTCAGCAGTTGCACTTTCTCTTTGACTGCGTGCCAAACAGAGGCAGGACTGGCAATTCACATCAGAGAACCTATGTTCTTGTCTATGTTCCTATGTGCACCTATGTATGGCCAGAAAATGTTACAACACCTAAGGGATTAATTCAGCTAAATATTAAAATTCTGTTCATCGTTTAATCAACCTTATTCTTAAGTCTAAAACGTCTAATGTAGTCTTATAAGAATCACATACGATATTTCTGTAAGTGTATCTCCATAAGAATGATTTGCAACAGATTTGTGTTTGCAAGAAAACACTGCAGACCAGCAGACTAGCAGGTTTTATGACTAAAAGGATGAAAGTGCAGTGTGAGGTTCTGTGGAAATCTGGTACAGGCTAGATGAATGAATTTCAGACATTGTGGCATCTGATAAATTTGAAGCTGAGAAGATGTGAAGAACTTTCCCCTTCCAAATACCGTAACAGGCTGGTGAAACATGTAAATGCAGTTCATCTAAATACCGTAATGGATAACAATGCTAAATAAAAATGGAGCCCAGCTTCAAATGTTTTCAATGTTCATCATGTTGGTTGATACTGCTGAGTAAGACTTATAAAAATGGAAAAGGGTTCCAATGGTAAAGAAAAAAGAGAAGACATGACTTACTTCTGAGCTCTGCAGTGATTTAAGGCAAAACAAATGGAACACAGAATCAATTTTTTTTTTAATCCTCAAGTTGCACACCACACTATAAGACTTTCAAACTTTTATGACTGACTGAAAAATAAAAACTGCCATTTGATTTGCTTCACCTGTGGTCTCATTTATAAAACTCTCTGTAGATTTCATCCTTTAAGTGTACGTATGCTCAAAGGTTTTCAGATTATAAAACCATGCGCATAAAATCCTGGTCAGGAGAAGATTGTATGTGTGTGCATCTCCAACCCGACTCATCGGGCAGTACCTCATCTGTATATCATTTCCATGCACATCCATGTGATACCATGTTTAATACCGTCAAGGGAACAAGACGTTAAGGAAATATGAGATATGGACTATAAATGCCATTTGTGGCAAACATAGTTTTTTATTGCTAAAAATAATCCAGTATCCTTGTTGTTTTAGAATAAATATATCAAAATATCCATAAAAACAAAACTTTAAAATAGGTCTCCGATAAATATTCTCATTCTATCTCATTCTTTTCCACTGGCCAAATAGTATTTCAATTATTTGAGACAATTCAAATCAAATGTAATTTATGCAGTTTTCTGATAAGGGGAACATCTTTTAGCTTATTGTTTTTTTTTTTTGTGGAAACAGATAGGCCTATATTTATTGCAGTATAGAATTCCTCACTGACAAAATATTTTAAAAAAATGATATGTTAAATTACCATTTTCTTCAAGCTGTATCTTTCAAATATGTTGGTATTTTTTATAATGTTATAGAGATGCCTTCACATGACATCAACACCTCTGTGCAGCTGCGGCTGTACAGTAAGCTATTATCACTGTACCTATTCAAGGTATGTATTTTATGTAAATTTATATACAGATCGTTGTGTACTTATTACTTTTCTCACTCCAGGAAAAAGAGTGCATACGCATGGTCTATAATGTCTGTTCAGTGCGTACATATTTCATATATTACACAAGTCCCATTTTGTGCACACGTAATGTTTATAAATGAGACCCCAGGCCATTTATCAACAATGATATTTCATTACGCTCCATAAAAGTTTCAAAGCAAAAACTAATATGCTATGAAACACACTCTTTTATTTAAAAAGTGTAATATTTATATAAATAAAAACAAATTAAATAAAAGCAATGGTATGTAGACTTCAAATATATCTCAATTAAGGAAACAAATAGATAGTCAGCAATAAAGAACAAAGAAATAACTAACAGCAGTGAGTGGGTTCTCTCTTCTTCTTTGCCAGTATTATTGTTTGATCAATATTAACATGATAATAGGCGGTGGCATGCAATTACACTTTAAGTTCCAATGCACTCTTCTGATATTATAAGAATTATTATTTTTATTTTTTGTACATTTACTTAAGACAATCCTACTGAGCTTACATTAACATCTCACCAAGACAGTAGTTTGTAACCAAAAAGTGCATTTGGTCATTTATGCACACAATTACGCTGCTTGTCCGATATACTAACTCTGTACTATCCCTAACTTTTTATTTTTGGCATCATTAGCATCAAGATTTCACCCCATGATCTGGTAAAATACACAAGATCTTAAAATGCCGTGGCAATAAATTAGGAAGGAAATATGAGGCTGAGATAGAGTCTAAAAGGTTCAATTTCGTTTCCAAAACTCCATTCAAAAAACTTGAGATTCCCTAAATTGGAAAGTGAGAACTTGAACTAAGTCCAGTTTTAAGCACCATCAAATTTAGATTTATATCTCATCTCATATAAAATACAAATGCAGACAGCACACATAGCAAAAGGAGGATTACAAATGTTGCAAATATACGTACTGGTGAATGGCCTGCAGAAACTTGCGCTGATGTTTCCTGACCCTGGCATGGTCAATCTTCTTCACAAGCTTTGTATGTTTGTAGATTAGCCATGTTTCCCTGAGTACATTAGCAGCCGTGTTTTTCACCTGCGAGTAAATGAAATCCAGATAAGAAACTGAAATATACATTTGAAAAAAATCACTACAGCTAGTGTAGACAGAAAGATGTACAGTATGTTTGGAAACCTAAAAGCCATAAAAATATTAAAAGTAATATTAAATTATACTAGATGTAGACTCCTGGTAAATTAGCAATATGGGTTAAATGTGCCTGCCAGATTTTGTCTATAAGATGATCTCATCAAGGGAATCTTGGCTAGTTTCCACGGCTTATGTAACATCAACATTTGCATCAACAATTCTGTATATTAAAATATGCTCACTCTTTTGCAGAGTTGAGTGTCCATCATAAAGTTATGGACGTGCTTTTCAGCCTTGGTGAGCTCTAGCTTCCTGGCTACGACAGCCACCACTAGGGCAGTGCAACCGGCCCCCTGAAAACACACACAAACACAAATCAATGCAAAATCATTAAGAAGGCTTTTTATATACAGTTCCTCTATAAAATGGCTTTACAGTTTGATGGCGTTACAGCTGAGTGGGTACTAATTACTATAAAAAATATGCAGATAAACTCACAAGGGTGCAAATGTCTCGAAAATAGAATTTTCATATGCAGTTTATCTACAAAATGGCTTTATTGCCTGATGATGTTATGGCTGAGTGGACACTAATAACTATAAAATATATGCAGATAGACTCACAAGAACATGAAAGTCTCAAATGTAAAACTTGCACATCATTTGTTCATAATTAGAAGGGTAAAAGAGAGATGCACCATGATCCCAGTAAGAAGACACACTCCCTTCCCACAGTATGTGTTGGGCACCATGTCTCCATAACCAATAGACAGGAAGGTTATGGAGATCAGCCACATGGCTCCCAAGAAGTTACTGGTGACTTCCACTTTATCATGATATCTGATGAGATAAAATGACAAGAAAACAAACTGAATTAGTAATTAAACAACACCTTACAGGACAATTCTCAAAAAAGAAAAATAGTTTAAAGGTGATCACAGTACGAGTTTGTAAAATATAAATAAATACAAAAAAAATGAAAAAAGTTCAAATTTTAATACATTTAATTCATATAAATTATGAAAAAGATTTTATTTTATTTTCAGGTTCAAATTTACACTAACTTGTTTAATTTAGATTATTTCAAGAAGTTAAATCAATTAAGAAATATAATTTTAGCTACATTTATGTTGACAAACAAAATAAACTAAAGGAAGATAACTGAACTGGTTCTTGTATATTAGTTCAGGTTAAAATCTAAATGTATTTATTATTTTGATTATTTAATCATTTTCTACATTTATGTTAAGAAACAAATTTAACTGGAAGATGACGCTTTAGATTATTTATAGAATTTCCAAATAATACATTAGATATAATAAAACTTGTATTGACGTTTACAAACAAAATTAAATGAAAACAAATTAAGTTAATCTTGAATCTCAATTTAGGTTAAAATCTAAATTAATTAATTTGATTATTTTAATAATTTAAACACATTTAAATAAATACAATAGTAGCTACATTTACAGTGACAAACAAAATTAACCCGGAGCTACTCTCGTACCAGAGTCCAGGTTTTCCGACGCCTACTTAATACGCTGTGCTGCTGCAATCATATTTTCATTGATTTGTCCTACACTAAATAATATGGTTACAAAAGCTATATACAAACAGTCTCTTCAAAATTTGAGCAGCACTGCACATTGACACTGGTGCACAGCTGAAATATACAGGTACAATTAGCATTAGGGGTCTTTGAAAAGCCCGATTACATTTGAAGGGTAATCTTAAAGGCAACCTAAAGTGCAATATCAATAAGTATTGAATGCAGCAGCATATATCAATATTCAGGCCTGTCCACACTGGATAAAAAGTGGACAAGCCAAATACGAATCAAGGTGCCTTTGTGTACGTAATTTCAAAGGTGTGCTGTCCATATTCTGCTCATATGAACAAGAGGGCAGCCAGGGCCCATTAGATGGCTTGCTCTTGTTCCCCAGTGTTCTAGCTCGGTCTGGTGTGGAGAATGCGTCTTTGTAAAACTTGTGGGAGTCACAGTCCATTACACGAGAATAAAAAGGGTATATGGAAAAACATGCTGGCAGTGTAAACAAATCCAAAGCTGCCATGAACTCAGATAATGCACTGCTCTGACAGTATGGGGCACATAAGAGCGTTCAGGCAGTCGATTTCAACCAAGGCACTTTAGCATTATCTCAAATCAGAGAACACTTATTTGAGAGCTCCATTTGTACATATCACAGAATCTTAAACATAGATTTGTCCCTTACAGAAATTTACCACAGTAACTGCCAGTTACTACAGTAACTGATAATAGAATTAAACACGTGGAGACTTGGTATTTCTGGCATTACTGTAAAAAAATTTAAAAAAAAAATTATATATATGGCAGAAACATTCTGAAAGTAACAATCATCACGGTAACTATACTTTTGGTTAAACGTTTGGAGATTACCACTGCAAATTTCTGTAAAGGGAACAGCATAACATCTATGTTGATTCTTACAGAAAAAAAAAACATTCGTAACAAAACGGTCTACTCAGTTTCAGTAACATTCGCCCCAAACACCAAATATAGAGAAGAAAACAATAAAAAAAAAAATAATGATGATGTCAAAGTTTCAGAACAAGGTCTTCTCTTGGCCTCAAATCCATGTTCCGTCAGCATGAACAATATGTCCATGTGCTGATTACAGAGTAAATCTACATTTATGTTCAAATAAATCAATCAGTGAGCATCCAGCTTCTATGCCTATGAATTAAACTGAGAACTCATTAGCTTGAGTGCTATTAAACGAGTTCTGTCGACTAGCCTGCTGGCAAATGATTTAAAGTGAAGAAGTAGCTGTGGCCATTTAGGGGTGAAGTGAAGCGAAATACAGTGTCTCGGAGGGTTCTAAGGTGCTGATAAAGCACCTCTCCATTCCTCCGACAGATTCATCCACTATAACTCTTACACAAGACATAAGAATACAGAAAAATAACAAGCTAGCATGACACCTGACTAGCACATTAGCTTAGTTGGTGTCCTCAGCACTTTTTTCTCAACCACACTGCAAAAAATCTATTTTCTAAATCGAAATGTCTTTCCAGTAACCATATATAGGCGTGCATAAAACAAGATACATTTATCTGAAAAACAAAACTTTTTATTGTTTTGATTTTAAACCACACAAATTCTCAAAACAAGAAAAAAATGGGGTAAGAAAAATAAACTTCATTGAAGATATAAGTGTT
The DNA here is from genome assembly GCF_963082965.1 of Carassius carassius. NCBI lineage: Eukaryota > Metazoa > Chordata > Actinopteri > Cypriniformes > Cyprinidae > Carassius > Carassius carassius. The sequence goes on along the minus strand of NC_081788.1, from coordinate 24,024,412 downwards.
TTTCAACAATTATGTGCACTTTTATTTTTGTAAATGTGGAGAAATTTTTACTACACTTCTTAGTTTTGTTTTATCCTTGTTCCCTGTTACACACACACACACATATATATATATATATATATATATATATATTAGAAGTGTAACGGTAAATATATTTGTATTGAAGATTTACAGTATGGGTCTTTTAGTTCGGTGCGCATATGAACCGAGCAAATACAGCATACTGTACATGTTTGCATACATGTTGATTCTTATGTTTAAATGAATGTATAAATGAATAGTAATTAAATTTAAGTTTTCATCTTATAGTAACATAAAGGGCTCCCTAAAGTTTAGAGCAGAAGCTGAGGTTGATTTTTATCCCTACAAAAATGTTAATTATAATTGAATTTATTTAAAGAAAGAGCAATTTGTTCAGTAAACCACAAATTATAATAATATAATATATTTGCATCTTTATATATATGTTCTGTATTGGATTATATTATATATGTTATACGTTATATTATTTGCATCGTGACCAACTGATAAAGTTTTATCATACTAATATCACTAACACCATAACCAATACTGTGTGGAAGAAATTAAAATCTGAAAAATTACTTAAATGAGTTATTCTTGTACCTCAGATCAGGTTAAAAACTAAATTAATTAATTAATTAATTAATTTGTTAGATTAAATCATTTAAATAACTATTTTCAGTCATAAAATATGAAATTAATCAAACAATGTTTTTAAATTTCAATAACTTTTGACAGTTTTTCTAGTTTTTGTATTTAGCATTTTATTTAATGTTAAAATATGCCATTCCTCAGTTGTGGCATCATTTGCATCATGATCAAGACCATGTAAAACAAAGAAACTCTATCACTATCAATACAACAATGCTGTAACTTTGTGTGGGGAAGAAGTTAAGAATAGAATGCTATCAATAAATATAACATCAGAATGCGAAGAATTGGAATGAATAGAATGCTAGCAATTCTCCTGTGATGCATTTATGTCAGCTGTTAAACTTTCTGAGTAAACAAATTAAACAACAGTAATAGAAATGTGAAAAATGTGACTACATTCTATAAGCCAGGGTCAAAAGTGGTCATAGTTGAAGAAAACACATATATACATTATTGACTATTGTTGTGGTGCAGTGCATTGAAGAAAAAGCAGGTGGATGATGTGGCACATATAGCCTAATGGGTAAGAAGTGGGTGCAGAACCTGGCTAAAGAGCTCACGATGACCTTATTAGCATAGCTGTGCATCTCTCTCTATGTTTATGGGTCATGACAACATACTGGATCTTTACTCTCCCCCGAGGTCTAGGTCAAGATGGCATCTTGGTAAGAATAGCACTTGAGAGCACCAGGAAAGGTCAAATATATGACAGCGGAAAAGAACAGGCTGCCATGAACATGATGACCACCATGTTGACACATGGTGTCAGCTGCGTGAAAATCCCAAAATCAAAAGAATGAATCAAAAATGTAATTACCCAACACTAAGACCACTCTTTATCATAGGCTACAAGATGACAGACCATTTATAGGAGAAAACAAATAGATCCGAATTTGGAAATAAATAGAATTTGGGATTTCCAGGATGCCAGCAATTTGCCGTTTTGCAAGTATAGCTCATCAAGAGATGAGCAGAAGCTAAGAGCCAAGTGATAGTTTTTCCTTGCAGATCACAGACTCACTTTGGACCCCTATCCAGCAGCAGCCATGTGGGAGAAACATAGAACAAAACCGTAAACAATGAAACACACACACATCCGCTTGCCACTGACATCACATTTTAAAGGCAACAACATAGGGTCTTGACCAACTGCACTGGATGGAAAAAATTACATAAAGGAATTATTTACACACAAAAAGAAAAATCTTTCATTATTACCTCAAAAAAAAAAAGAAAAAAGAGAGAGAATCTGAACCCACTGTTAGATGCATATCCTGATTACTTGTTACAATATAATAAAAGTCAATTGGGACTTGGTCTGTCAAGCTTTAAAATGACAAGAAAGAACCATAAAAGTATGATATAAGTAGTCCATATATATATGGCATATACCAATACTTATGAAGCCTTTAAGTGAGGAACAGACTGAAATGTATGACATTGCTCCCTTACTTCTAATAAACTCTGAAATGGACTATAAGAGCCATACAGACAAAATGTCAGCTTCATGGTTCTAGTTTATCATTTTGATCTGTTTATCACACAAATTATTGAATGACTTCACAATACATGGAAATAGTGCATGAATGAAATGGACTACTTTTATGGTGATTGTTTTTTCATTTTGGAGCTTGACGGACTAATTCACTTACATATACTATGTAAAAGATATATTTTCAGAGATTTTTCATAAGAAATTCAAATTTTGTGTTCCATACACTGAAAACAATGGTGTGTGTGTATATATATATATGTATATGTATATATACATTTTTTTTTTTTTTTAACAACAATTTTCACTTAGAAGTTGCCAATACATTACAAAATGAATTACAAAGAAATGGCAAGTAACACTTAATTAAATATGACGTTTTAAAGTAAAAAGACTGATACAGTATTTTTCTTATAAAAAAAAAAAAACACTACTCTAATAATCTTTAAACTTCATTTTTTTATAGAAAGGTATCTTTAAAGAGAGTTTTGGATCAAAATGAGGGGCGAGTAAATTTTTGGGTAGAATATACTTTAAATACTCCAAGTACAGACAGTGTTTCTTAATAAATCAAAGGTTTATCTCACCTCTCACAGACGTGCACTGTCCAAGCAGCAATGATCCATGATGATATGCTGAAAACCAGCAGGACCGTGCCTGGGCAGATAGTCATCAAAGTCTTCATGACAAAGCGTGTGTTAAAGTTGATCTTATTGAGGGCTCCGATACTGCGTGATGAGGCGTCCGTAAAGAGCTTACTGTGTAGGAGCATGACCCGGCCAATCAGATACAGCCGCAGGAACATGGGGATGGAGAGGATGATATCCACGTCTGCATCCGCCACAGACGGGGTGTAGGTGAAGGCCAGGCGGGCGGTCCAGGTGAAGACGTACTGACCTGGAATGGGGTGGATGGCGCACACCAGCAGCTCCAAAACGATGAAGAAGATACGTTCGTACGTCATGGCTATCCGCCAGTCATCTGCTCCATTGTCAACCATGAAGAGCTGAAATTTAGACAGACAACAAATTTGAATGCATTGATGGGTGCTGCAGCAGTATTATGATCTTTTTCATCATCTTTCATTTAAAATTGGATGAGAATTGATATTAGATGTTACATACAATATATTATATAAAATTAATCTCTAAACATTTTTAAAACGAGATAAATTGACCTGCTTAAAGTACATTTTAATGTGTGTATATATGTGTGTGTGTGTGTATGTACATATTACACATGCACTGTATAATATAAACTAGTCTAATATAAATAAACTTATATACAATAAAAACAGTATGAAAGCATTCTCTGTGGTTTTAGTATTATGACTATAATATGGATTTATTCTCTTTTATTTCAATGTTTGTGTTGTACACAACCTTCAATCAGGAATAAAGTTTTTTTAATTGTTCATCCATTCAGTAATTTGACCATCATCTGATGTTCCAAGTCATTAAATAATGCTCACACAGCAACTGATTGACAGGCCTGTATTAAATTATATCTCCTATTAGCCATAAGCCCCACTTGTAATACCATCATTAATCAAAATCAGTGTCTTTTCTATAAAGACCTCTTAATGGATAGGTAAAAAAGCACAGACATTGAAAGCAGATATCAGGAATTACAAAAGCCAGGGCGAGTTTTAATTCTGCTGCTACTATAAGTCATTAGGAATTGGCATAAGTGCTTCCTCTATAATCTTTTAGGCTCCCGTCTCAATCTCTGCTCATGTTTATTGCTTCCAAGGTTAATTCAGCTACTTACCTGAATCTCTCGTGCATGGTACATAATGATCAGACAGAGCAGAATTACAGTAGAGAGGCTAATAAGGCATTTCAGTGCAAATGAATATGAGGATTCCTGCAGAGACATTGAAAACAAACAAACAAAAAAACAACTACATTAGTTTACATTTTATGTTCTTGCATCTTAACCATTTGCAGCTCAACTTTCTTGTGAGAACTTGATTCCCAGAGAACATGCATAGTAAGGAAACATAAAAAATATTCCTTTACTGCACTGTATGTTGCTTTGGATAAACGTGTCATCCACAGTAAATATATTAAAAAAAGAGACAAACACCATTTCTTGACGGCTGCTGTGTGAGTGTACAGTAGGCAAGGCAAGTTTATTTACAGTATATAGCACATTTCATACACAATGGTAATTCAGAGTGCTTTACATAAAAGAAAGTAAAATAATCATGAAAAAAAAATCACAAAAATAAAATTATAATCTCTTACATTTTAGTCTCTCACATGTGCTAGAAGAAGCAGAAATTTGTGGAGTTTGAACTTTGTAGGAATCTTATTATTATTATTTTTTTTTTGTGATGCATGAAAGCTACCTATATAAAGAATTTTAGTTTTTAGCAATTAGCATTTGAATAGGATTTGAATAGGAATTTTTGGAATAAAAGTACTTGTTTTAAGAGTAAAATAAGGTCTGTGGTTAATATCACTTGTTCTACAATCAAAACTACGCACAGTCCCACTTTTAAACTGAATTTTAAGCAAGGTTTTATGTTGCTAAGTTGCTGCTAAGAAGTTGCCACAGGACCACAACACCCCTGAGTTATACTTAAACCAGCTGGTTGAATCTATGATATTTTTTCAGAAGGGAAACATAGCTTGTGTTCTTTCACCTATTCATGCGATTGAATGGTTTAAAATGCTTGAATGTTTAAATTTGCAACATGTGCAAATGATCAACTACGATCCATTTTACCCCTACAAGTGAATGAACAATACGAATCAAGGAAGGAATTTTATTTCACTATTCAAGATAGCCCGTCAGGCAGGGCGATGGTATATTTTGGTTGCCTGACTGGAAGACACAATAGTCAGGCTAGTGATTTTCCGAGCCTGAGTATTGACTTTTTTTTCACATATAATCATAATTTCTGTTTCTATCCCTTAATCCTAGCTCTTGTTCTTTCATTCATGTTCTTTTTGTACCTTGGGATAAAAGAATGTAATTGTAATAATTTTCAAGAGCATGTTATGAAGATTTCATTGATTGATGCTCTCTGATGCCTCTATCCATTAAGGACGTATATGCACAAAGTAGCTGATGTCAATGATGAATTTATCCTTTAGTGTCTTTAAACTGTCAAAAATAGATCACTCCTAGACTTCAATATGCTGAGGCATTTAATTACATAGTAAAAATCTAAGTACTAAGCATGAAGACGTATAAATCTAGCACAGCTTAACATGTGAAATCTTGTGATGCATCACTGCCCTGTTGAAAAAGACCATCTTACATTCACGCATTTAGCAGACACTTTTATCCAAAGCGACTTACAGTGCATTCAGGCTATAATTTTATTTATTTTTTTACCAGTATGTGTGTTCCCTGGGAATCAAACCCACAACCTTTTGCTCTGTTGATGCAATGCTCTACCACTGAGCCACAGTGCTGGTCTAGCCTTTTTACAAGACAGTGGGTTTTCTTGGTGAAGCAGGCTGAACTTCTTAACTACAAGTATTTGTTTTCAACCAATACCCAAAACAAAAGCATGCTAGTATACTTGCAGCGGCCTCAAAAAGTACTGGACATTTAAATCTAGGAATGTCTTATTCCTATCCTAATCCTATAAACCTTCAAAGAGTGTTGTTTTAGCATTATTTATATACGATTATAGTATATTGATACTTTGAGTTAGCTTTTATTTTTTATTTTCTGCTGGCAGTGCTGGAAGACCAGCTTAAACCAGCTTAGACTGGCAAACCAGCTTAGGAATCAATTGGTTAAAGGCCACTGAAAAATTGCTTTAGCATCATTTGTTAGGAAATGGTTACTTGCCACTTGGTTAGATATTTTTCCATCTACAGCAATGACATTCAGACATTTGTAATTGTGATAGCCCACCAAAAATGTCAATTCTGTCATCACTTACTCACCCACGTGTCGTTCCAAACCTGTATGATGTACTTTATTCCGTGTAACATAAAATAAAATATTTTGAAACATTTTGGTAACTAACTAGTTTCGTTCATAGCTTCCCACTGATTTCTATTGTATGGACAAAACTTCAAAACTTCAAAATATCAGTGTATGAGGTGACTTGTGAAATTTTACCTTTGTATAAACTCCCCAGGAGAGTTCGGTCTCCGTCACCATGACAACAATCCCAAACATTCCAAAAATCAGGGCGTAGTCGCTAAGGCGCTTGCGTTTTTCGAACAGCACCCTCCGGTGCCCGAGCTTATGGCCAATGTCCTTGTTCTTCTTATGTGGAGCGCTGCATGGTCTTTGCCTCACAAGGTTCTCAGTGGACTGCTTACTAGGGTCTTCCCCGTTCCCTTTGGAGACCACCACCTCAAGGCCGGAAGAGTGTAGGGTCTGCAAAGGCTGTGTCTCAGAGTCCAGCTCTGCTAGGTTCCTCCGGGACGCCCCCAGACTGCTGAGTGGTCTGACTATGCCCCCATTGTACTTGCAGCTGTTCATGGCTATCTGAGGATACTGTGGGCCGCCGTGGGACAGGGAAGGCCGCGATCCAGCATGGCTCAGCCTGTTGGCATCCGCATTCACCTGCCAGAAATGAAAATATATTTTATCATTGTTTTTTGTGTACAGGAGCTTATGTAATGGCTGAGGGGGAGAGCACTACCAATTCGCAACAACGCTGATTTAATGGACATTTCTTTAGAAAATTACATTATATGCTAGCATCTACAGGGTTCATAATGCATGTGGAAGGAGAATCGTCTATGTGCTGTGACTACTGAGAAATCTTTTGGTCATGTGAAATCAACTATTTACTTTAAGAGCTTGCTAATTGAAATGATAAATATCACAGAACTATAATAAACAAAAACTTGAAATTAAAAAAATAATACAATTTTAAAGTAACAAGTAACAGCTAATGGCCAATCTATTCTATCATCAGTAAGAATTGGGGTCAGTAAGATTTTAGTTTTTAAAGAAATTTATACTGTTATTCAGCAAGGATGCAAAATTAATAAAAAGATACAATGATACAAAAGATTGCATTTTCAAATAAATGCTGTTTTTTTTTTACTTTGTATATATCACATGAATGTGTAATGATGTTACTGTATTTAGAATACAAATGAGTTGCTAAAATGACATACTTTCTAAAATTAAAACTTATTTTACATAATATTTACTCAAATGAAAAAAATCAGACAACAGAAATGTTTTACTTTGTATAGAGGAACTAAAAGTAGGGAGACAAATATAATCGAATATACCAGTTTATCACTAGTATTCAGTAACTTGGTTGTCCCAGTAAAATACAATGGAGGAAGTAGGACAGATACTTTTACTCTTAAACCAACAGACAAAGAGAAGGTATTAAGTCTCACATGCAAAGTAGCAAAAAATTGATCCTAAATTATATGGGTTGAAATTTGCCATAAAATTTGTTTGGTGTCTTGGTTCAGCTTTTTTAAAACATTAACATTATCAGTGCATCCCAGGGAAAATGATGAAAATATATATTCTTTTAATCTGTAAAAATAAAAATAAAACACTGAAAGCATGAGATCATGCAACATTTTTCACAGTGTTTGGAATTTAGCGAATATTTCACCTACTGTGATTATATTACAGACCAGTAAATACAGCAAAATACTTGCAATAATGCTTAAGAAGATGATAGAAAAAAAACTTGCTTACAATAATCTCACATTCTTAAATCATTTCAGAATTGAATTTTTATTCTGAATTTATACTGTTCTAATTTTCATGGCAATAAGGATCCATGTTATCTAGCTACTGCTGCTGGGCTGACACAATGCCAACTCATTTTCAGAGACCTACTTCTGTAATGTCATTTTCTGATAGGCAGCCCACAACGTAGACCCACATTCTATCTGACTAGAGAGACACCACTGGATTAGAAATTACAGCTGCTTTGAAAACAGTACTGAATACATACACAAACATATCCAACATACACTGCTGATTAGTCATAGTTAACCAAAACTAGTTGTGGCACCACATGAAAACCATTCATATCACAAACCTGGCATTGCTGGTTTAGCTGAACCTTTGTAAAGACCACGTTAAATCCAGAATCACTCCTTGAACCTCCACCATAACTTACAGTTTCACTGTTTTTACTCGAAAAATTCTGTTTATCCATGTTACTGCACTATGGTGTACTGACTACATCTATGCAGATACCGCTACTAGACACTGACGTTTAAACTTAGGTTACAAATAATACCATTCAGGACAAGGAAAAAAGTGTTTAAGACACCCAAGAGTAAATTTCTATCAAGGCCCCTTGTGGGCGACAGTTCTCATGAAGTCTTTCAAATGGCTTTCTGCTGACATGGCAACAAAGAATATATATTCTGTACTGCTTTTTGTCTGTCTCACTTTCTGTGTTTGTTTTCTTCAAAGCAGACTGTGGGAACTTGCCCAAAAGTACAGTATTGAGCTATCTGTACCCTTTTAGGAACACTCTAAATATCTAATTTAATATACTCTAATGCACACTATGCGAAAAATATATTATATAATATTAAAAATGAAGGACAGAAAGAGACTTAAATCTCATTTACACCAAAAACAATAATGATCACGATTACAATAACTATATCAGCGTTCCACACCAATGCACAATAACATTCAGTTTATAATAACCGCACGCTGCAGTTATGTCAACTGCCACTTTAAATGCTCAAGCTCTTTAAATGCAGGATGGATTAGCTGTCGATATTTTTATCGTTCATCAGCTGGAAAAATAAAAATAGTTTTGAAAGTGATTCCAATGATATTGTCTCTCTGTGCCGTCATTGTTATATTATAATTGTGGTGTGGACTCTCAGGCCTTTACTGGAAAACAAACATACTTTGGAGTATATGAACTTCAACAGATTTCTCTAAAATACTGTAGGCTATTTCAGCTAGAGAGAAATATATCAACTGTCCTTGTACCACTTGTGTGTATATTCTACTTTAAAATACACTGGAGTTATAGTCATCATAAAACAGACCAAGAGGTTCAGAACTGATTTCCTACAAGCAGCGACTGTCTCTCTGTTGAAAGAGCTCCAGGGATCAATTGCAATACATAGCAAAGCTCCTGTCAAAACTTTCACTCTTTCCAAGGCCAACATGGTCTGCCAGTTGCCAAATTAGCTCTTTTTTTCTTTCAATGTCCAGAGAAAGCCAGTAGTCAATGGTGTTATTAGTATTTCTTCCTGGAAATGTTAAAAGGTACCAGATTGTTGAAAGACCCTAAACACCCAATGACCCCAGGGAACAGCACTGAGGATTTGTCCAGGAGCATCACTAAAGTATATACAGTCAAGTGAAAAAGTTAGGACACCCTATTGAATTTCATGGTTTTCTGCATCAGGGCATACTAAAAAAAGCAGAAGTTTTGGCAGTTTGCTGGTCTGGAGCCTTAAGGTGTGTGTTAACAATGCCAATGAGGAAAGACATCAGCAATTATCTTAGAGAAGCAATTGTCAATCAATGCTATCAATCTGGGAAGAGTAATACAGCTGTTTCCAAACAATTTCAAGTCCGTTATTCCACAGTGAGGAAGATTATTGAAAACTGGAAGACAGACACCAATCCTCCCAAGAGTGGAAGTCCCAGCAAATTCACCCCAAGATCAGACTGTGCAATGCTCATAGAAAATGGCAGACAGCCAAAGCACTTCACCCCAGACTATACAGGCCTCAGTTAACATGTTAAATGATAAAGTTCATGATATGATGACAAATATGGGCCAAGTATGGCATGCTAGGAAGGCTTGCCAGAAGAACGCCTCTTCTCTCAAAAAGAAACATGGTAGCATGGTTTATGTTTGCAAAGTTGCATCTGAACAAACCATAAGACTCCTGTACAAAGTCCACTGAACAGACGAGACCAAAGTGCACAATGCCACGTTTGGTGAAAGCCTAATGAGCACATCAGCACAAACACCTCGAACCAAAAACTCAAGCATGCTGCTAGAGGGCTGATGAATTTGGGCTTGTTTTGTAGCCACAGGACCTGGGCACCTCACAGTCACTGAACCGACCATTAATTCCTCTGTATACCAAAGTATTTTAGAGTCAAACAAGAGGCCATCCATCCGACAGCTATAAAGTTGGGCCAAAATTGGGTCAGGCAACAGGACAATGATCCCAAGCACACCAGAAAATCTACAACAGAATGGCTGAAAAGAAAAGAATAAAGGTGTTAGAAGTCCAGTCAAAATCCAGACTTCATCCTGACTGAAATGCTGTGGCGAGAGACGTTGTAAAGAATAGTGAGCCAAAATTCCTCCAGAACAATGTTAGAGACTGATGAAGTCATACAGAAAATGATTACTTCACGTTATTGCTGCTTAAGATCTACAGGCAAGAGTTTGATAAGGTGTCCTAACTTTGTCACACATGGCTTTTCCATTTTTGTTAAATAAATAATGACACAGTGTGATATGTGATGTGATGTTGTTCATCTGAGGTTTATTTTCCAATTTTAAGATCTTCCAAGGACTAGATATTTTTTTTATTATGTCCTGATACAGAAAACCATGGAATTCAATAGGGTGCCCTAACTTTTTCCACATGACTGTATATGTGTGTGTGTGTGTGTGTGTGAGACAGTATAGTCCAATATATTCCAAATGATCAAAGCTGTTCTAGTCAAACTTTTAACAAATATACTGTACATGGAGAAATCCCCTACTTTTCATTGCAGACATTCAGTATCTTGACAAATCCCCACACAGTTAGTGACATTGATCTATTCTGAAACTCTAGAGGAGGCACATTGATTACTGCATTTTTTTAAGCAAAAGTCTCCATTTGCTCTCTGTTTAATCACACTGCTGTCAAGAGGAACAATTTGGATATTACAGAGATCTCATTTGTGATTTTTCTTTCCAATGGGATATACGACAATGTAACTTCCAACATAAATGACAGCACAGCTGCTGTAACAACAAAAGATAGAAATTCTTTGCATGACCTTGAAGAGTCATTTAAAATACACAGCAGCACAGTTGTAGAACATTTTTATGCTGATTTGGGATACATCTACAAAATGTATCATATATCACTCACAAAAACAACATCTGCTCATCTCCATTTTGATGCAACAGGCTAAGAATGTACCAAGTTGCAATGGCGTTTTCATTGTCTCAGCCTCATAATTTCATATTTCGCTAATTTTCCATATTAACCAATATTCTCTTCGGTGCGTGTCAAAGCTGAAGGGCCCTTAGACTTCACCCTCCCCTGCTCATTCGTTCCCCTGTCTGCAAGCTTTGGTCTGTACAAATTCAATTTAGGAAATCTATTTTGACATTGAATTCATTCAGATGTAGCATCGGACTCTATGTTCCTCAGATCTCTTTTTGTATGAAATGTCTGCAGCAGACATGAGACCTTATTACAGATCCCGCAATTCGAGAATATCTTTTCTAACTGCTCTCCACTATTAAAATGTGATCTTTACATCCAGACATCTTCCCTCATCTCGTGTTGCAAAAAATTGCACCTCAGGGCCTGTTCGTTGTAAAAAACTAAATAAGAAAAACATTTGCATGTGATTTGTTTCAGCCATTATTATTCTTTTTATGTAGATCGAGCTATGATAACTGGAGAAGGCTATTGGTTAGTATTTCAATGCCAGTTGCCTGGCTGACGCAGGACCATCAGGGATTTGCAATCAGAAATCTACACTCTTTGCTCAACCACAGAAATTTCTGAGCCAATCACAGGAGCTGTAAATGCCATGTGATTAATCATTCTGTACTAAAAAAAAATATTTAGGCATAGATTTCAAATACAGTCCCAATCACTAATATTTGCACCCTTTGTAAATATGAGCAAAGATGGCTGTGGAAATAAATCTGCAGAATTCTAACCTATCACTGACGTAAAACAACTGAAATTGGGGGAAAACTCACATTATAAAATAAATGTTTTTCTCCAATGCATTTTGGCCACAATTATTGGCATCCCAGAGAGTAAAATATCTCTGAAGTATATTCCCATCCATATTTACAATGTTTTTTTAGCTGACTAGGGGCATGAAATTCTCCAGCCATGACTTCCTCTTCCATAGGATTATAAATATGAGGAACACAAAGGCCAATTTCCCTTAATCATCCATCAAAAAGAGTAAAACAAAAGAATATAATGTTGTGCAGAACAAGATTGTTGAACTTCACAAAACAGAAAGTGGCTATAAGAAAATCCCCATTTCCCACATCAGGACAATAATTAAGAAGTTCCAATCAACTAAAGATGTAACAAATCTGCCTGGAAGAAGACGTGTGTCTATATGGTCCTAATGCATGGAGAGGAGGACAGTTTGAGTGACCAGAGACTCTCCAAGGATTACAGCTGGAGAATCGCAGAGATTAATTGAGTCTTGGGGTCAGAAAGCCAACAGCTCCTACATCACCACATGTTGTTAGGGAAGCTTTCAAGAAAAATTATTTTCACTCATCCAAAAACAGCACTCCAAACTCCAGCATAATCAGTTGTCAGACATGATTGGAACTTTGAACGGGACTGGCTTCTATGGTCACATAAAACAAAACAAAAATAGCTTTTTGGCAGTAAACCCCAATAGATGGGTTTGATGCAAACAGGGATAAAACCCCCATGCCCACAGATAAATATACTCCTGGATCTTTAATGTTGTGGGCCTATTCTTCTGCTGGAGGTCCTGGCCATCTTGTTTAGATATTGGCATCATGGATCCTATCAAATACCAACAGATAAGAGTTGTGGCCTAGTGGTTAGAGTTTGACTCCTAACCCTAGGGTTGTGGGTCCGAATCTCGGGCTGGCAATACCACGACTTAGGTGCCCTTGAACAAGGCACTGAACCCCCAACTGCTCCCCGGGCGCCGCAGCATAAATGGCTACTCACTGCTCTGGGGGTGTGTGTCCACTTTGGATGGGTTAAATGCAGAGCACGAATTCTGAGTATGGTATCACCATACTTGGCTGAATGTCACGTCACTTTCATAAAAAAAAAATCTAAACCTGCCTGCCTCTGTTAGAATTCTTAAAATGGGCCATGGTTGGATCTTCCATCAGATCAATGATCCAAATCAAACATCAAAATCAACACAAAAATGTGTCACTGAAGCTTCTGCCATGGCCGTCTCAGTTCTCTGATCTGAACCCTATAGAAAATGAGTGGGGTGAACTGAAGAGAAGGAGCTGCGAATCTGAAGAATGTTCTATGATCTCTTGTCAGGTGTTCTCCAAACTCATCAGGCATTATATGAGAAAACTCAGATATCTTGGGAAAATGATGTTGCAATAATTGGGTGCCAGCAATAGTGGCCAACATAAACTAGAGAAAAACATTTTCCCTCCACTTTCCATTGTTTTACTTCAATGATAAGTTAGAATTTTGTGAATTTTTTAAATGAAAGATCAAAAAGATTAACGATGCAGATTTATTTTCACAGCCACCTTTGCTCATATTTACCAAGGGTGCCAATATTAGTGGTTGGGACTGTATGTACCAGTATTTGAAAAGCATATAAAATATTAGATAGAAACTAATTTGACCTATTTATGATAAATATATAAACCTTGTTATTGTGTATTAAAAACATTCCCTTAATTAGTATTATTGTATGATTGAATAATCCAAATGGTTTGAAATTCTAAATGCAATTCAAATAAATAAATATTAAATTTAAAATATTTAAATAATGAGTGTAGAGCTGCAATGCTGATGGCATCACATGAACACCTAGTCCCAAACCCTTCACAAGCAACATTCCTGAGATGTAATAATAAAAAAAAGCCAATTTCACTATTATTATTGCTCACACATATCATCATTCCTCCATTCCAAAACAACTCATCCCGCAACAGTAATACACAGACAGGAATGATGACTCAAATCTTGCCTATTATATTTCTAATGGACTTTTTTTTTTTTTTTTTTTTTGCATGGTGGATGATTTTATCATCTATAATCTTTATCTCTGAAAGAAAAAAAAACATAAAAAAGGTAACTTGTAGGCAGCAAGCAGTTGGTCTAGTAACAAGCAAACTAGCTATAACCTAACAATGCCACTGAAACCGGGAATACTGAAAAAAGATTGTCCAGCCAACTCCAGCATCATGAAAAGTAGCCAATAAGTTAGATTTTTACAATGTTTCACATGCAAAACTGTTTCCTGAATCATAGGTTAAAAAGACATTTACATCCTCTAGCAATTGACTGAATTTTCATTGTTTCAAAGTTAAATTTAGTGCGCAATCACACAAATAACTGCAGGGGCTCTCATGGGCTAAAAGACAACAAGAACAAATGCAGCAGAATCAAAAACACTGTTTCCAAATCTAAGTTTTTGATAACACTTTATTTTACAGTGTCCTTGTTACACGTTATGTACTTACTTTAGTGATAACAGTTAATTCTGCATAATTACAACCAATCCTATTCCTAACCCAAACCCCTCAGTTTTTGATCATTTATTAATATTACTGAGTACCTAACACTTAGTACCTAAATGTATATAATGTATAAATACCCAAGTATGTTAGTTTCAGAAAATATTCTTTTATTAAAGGAATAGTTCACCCCCCAAAAAAAATTTAATTGCTGAAAATTTACTCACTCTCTACAAAGATGATAATGAGTTAGATTTTGTGGAATAATCCACAAGTAGTCCACACAACTCCTGTCCATCAGTTAACATTTTATGAAATGAAAACCTGTGAGTTTGTAACAAATGAATCTATCATTATGGCATTTTAACTTTAATCCACAGTTTCTGGACAAAAGTCCATAATCCATAACTATTTCTCTGGTGAAAAAGTCCATCCCCTATTGTCCTCACGTATCAAAATCCACTGACATATTTGTTTAGAATTGCTTCTGCTTGTAAACTCTGCTTGATCCATGCATATTTTCTCTCTTGATTCAGGCGAAATGACTTTTTCACTGGAGGAAGCGTTATTATGAATAATGGACTCGTATTTCAGCCAGGAGCATTGGTTTGAAGTTTAAAACATCTTAATTATTTTATAAGTATAAACACAGATTTTTGCTTCAGAAGACGTTAATTGATCGGCAATATTAGAGTGGATTATCTGGATGTTTTTATCAGCTGTTTGAACTCATTCTGATGGCACCCACTCACTGCAGAGGATCCACTGGTGAGCCAGTGATGAAAAGCTAAATTTCTCCAACTACATTTTCCGATGAAGAAACAAACTCATCTACATCTTGGATGGCCTGGGGGGTGAGTACATTTTCAGCCATTTTTCTTTTTTGTGTGAACTATTCCTTTAATAGTCGATAATATCCCAGCAATAGGGTTTGACATAGTCTGACTTCCAATAGATACAAACACACATAACATATAGGTATTGCAGAGCCCTCGGCCTGTTTCAGTTCGAATACACACAGAGACAAGAGAGCTCAGCCAATTATACTCTGCACAAATTATCCTTGATTAAGCAGCAGAACAACAGCTGCAGAGCAACAACACCCAGAGATTCTCCCCTCTGCCTGCTCGCTCATACTGAACCAGTCATTCCCTCAACATCCACCGCACATCCCAGTGCTTTCACTCCCTCTCATGCACAATCAAGAAGAAGCCTAACTGTAAACTCTGCGTAAATATTTGCATAATTATAACCCCCTGTGGAAGGATTTCTGCATAAATGTGGTTTTCCTAAAAGACAGATTTGTCTAAAAACAGCTAATTTGTCTACAAACAGCTAATTGTGTTTTTGAACTCCCAGGGTTATTTTACTTCCTACCAATGCTGTGCATCAAACAATGAATTAAATAACTAATTAATCAAATGCCACAGGTAAAACAATCACTTTTTATAGAACAAGCACAATGCAGTCAAACACAATAACCAATCTACCAGAGAAAGAAACAGGCACTGACGCAAACAACGGGAACAGACTTATGGGAGATTTCATGGGAAGAGATCACTGATGGGTTTTACCTCCATCTGCTGTGCATTGTGAACTAAACTGATAATGTCTCTCCGTTCTGGCAGTGATGTCTAACCCGTCATGAATAATACAGGCCTGAAGTACATGTTAGTGCCACTCAGGGGGGCTTTCCCTTGGCTTGCACAGGCAGAAAAATGGAACAGCGAGGCAGAAACAGGGTCGACTCTCCCACAAGGAATGAATGACACTGATTTGCCTTTCTGTCTTGCTTTTCTGCCCCCTGGTCCTTTCAGGCGACGAACGCTCTGACAGACAGACAGACAAACAGACAGACAGACAAATAGATAGCTAGATATATAGATGCTTAGCTGTTACACACATAATGAAGTAGAAATATTCAGTGTTAGACTACATACGAATGATGCAGGTGTAGGAATGAATGAATGCTTCATAATGCTTACTTACTATTAAACGCCATCATTGGACAGCCTGTTGCAAAGACCCCCGCCTGTTCTTTCTTTCCATGCTTTCGAGGTTAACACGAATACCAATAGCAACTACAAAGCAGCCCTATGCATCTACACGGCCGAAATTTGGTGTGAAAAATTGCAAGCGATTTCAAGCATGACCTCCCAGTATTGCGTTGCCTGCGTAATCGGGTGCATTGATAAAACTGGCCACCTGTTAAGCATAAACTTCAGAGTGCATGTATAAACGATGCGTATTTCATGCGCACGAACGAATTGGTGTATGCAGGCTTACCTTATAGCCTTCGTTTCTGTGTTTATTCTCCTCGAACCACAGGCGACTGTCAGATGACAGCGGGCTGCTTTTACTCCGCGGCGAAACGGAGTTCCTGGTTCCCTGGCATCTATCAGGCGTCCACGCACGGCCGTGATGCGCTATTTTCCGCTGCTCGCCTGATCTCAAGCTGTCGTTGTCACGGTGCTGCAGCAGCAAAGCTGGCTGCTGGCTTCTCAGCTCCCCGGATCCCCTCACGCAGCAGTTGGGCAGGCTGCTCCTCAGCAGCCGCTGCTGCTGAACCTGTAGCTGGAGGGAAGGTGGAGGATTGTGATGCTGCTGCTGCTGCAACAGCTGTTGATGCTCTTGCAATACGCAGCTGCACGAACAATGATCTTGTTGGCAATTCGCAGTTTTGGCAGCCCCTCCAACACTCTTCTGCCGACTTGGGGGGGGTTTGGAACGGTCTGCGAGACTTGGGTTGATCCCTTGGCTTTTGACCGGTGTTTCCTGACTGAAAGGGCTGGGAAGGTTCTCTTGGCTCTGTTTTGGCAAGGGGTGTACGGTCTGACCAGGGCCACCCTTATGCTCCGTGTGTTGTTGTTGATGGTGGTGGTGCTGATGGACGGCTCCCGAGTAGCGATGCTGCATCCCCGCCTCACCTGCGGCGGAGTGCCGCTTTGCGTTGCAATGATCCGGCACCCTTTCGCTGCGCGTAGCCCCGGTGGAGTCAAGAAGGCCTGTTTCATTGGTAGGTTTAACCAAGACAAGCCTCATCACGTCACTATGGAGTTACAGGGAGCCCCGCCTTCATGTGACACTCGAATTGTTTATGAATGAGTAGATTAAGAAAATTGCACAGTACGCGGCTGCGAATTGAGGATAATGTGGGGAAAGCAGACTCCCCGAATAAAGGCTTGAACCCCCCTAAAGGAAATCGAAACAAAAGGATGGGGCGTCTTAGTTCAAATAGGCTACATTTTACATATAACTGCAGGTTTAACGAACAAACGCTAACAAATAAAAGTTGTGTTCGCCTGAGTGTATAGCAACAGCAAGCCTCTCGAGCGATTCCATTGCGGTCAGATTCGGGCGATGTGTGTGTAAAGGGCGAGAAGTTTAGATTAAGATTTAAACATCACTGGTGTTTTTTTTTTTTTTTTTTAAATAATTGTAAGATAGTTGACATTCAGCTAAATATCGCCAGATTACAGTTTGTGTGCGCAAGAGGAATAATTAATTTAAAGTCGGCGTCCATGGCGCCCGTCTTCAGGAGGTGGTGATGGCTTAATGGTGAAGGATCTAGGTTGCTAACACAAATCCTGCCGGTTTGATCCTCAGTAAAGGTGACTCAGGAATTCGAGAAAAACTGAAATCACAGACCTGATCTGGTACCATTGTAATAAATGGCTGGTCAAGGTGAATTGTCCACGCAGTAAGTGACATTTGAGTTGTTTTGCATCAGCAAATAGCCTAAGGTTTGTCCATTTTAATAACATAAGATTATGTGTAGAAATGATCAATTGTAATCAGTTATAAAGATGGAAATAAAAACCTTACTATATAATGCTGAAAACATTTACAATAATAGTAGGCCTAATAATAAGTTGTTAAAAAAACCTATTTGTTATAACTTTCTGTGAGCTGATGGCCAGGTTATCATCTCCAAGTGACCTGCAAAAAGATCAGAGAATAAATAGACATCAGTTTAAATGAAATCTTCCTTTGTGTTCTCAAACAATAAACTATGCTAGTATTTAATTGTATCCCTTCTGTCAGCGCATGCACCTAAACCAATATTTAAAAAGCCTTGAAACCCAAGAGTAAAGTTGTTTAGATTTCAGGATAGTAGTGTCAGTTTTCACAGGATTGAGTGCCGATGTCAGAGAGATGCCAAAGTTTGGAGTTGAACTTCGGCGTGGATCTGGGGCACAGATGAAGAAAGCTGGTAATTTGATCTTTTTCATTAAGTAATTAGTCCTGGACACCTGTATGGGTTCCTGGGCAGAATGAAGTATCATTTGCTTGCTGGTTTTGGAGGCAATGTTGCTTACAACCACATTAATTATTAATTCCCATTTCCCAATCCATGTTCAAAAACGTTTGTGTGTGTGTGTGTGTGTGTGGGATAGCCTGCTGAAAAGACCCTAGTGTGGAATTTGAAAATCTTTTCAGTTGTCAATGCTAGAGTTAGTTGTTTTGTGAGGTTAGCTACAGGCTGAACATTTCAAAATGAACACCAGAAGAGTATTTGTTAAAGTGAATAGGAAATATGTATAACCATTAAACACATTCGACATCTACTCATATTAAAATGATAAATAAATAGCACTTTAGGTTTAATCTGTTAATATGTAACATAAACTGAAAATAAAAAAAAATACTGTTAACACTCTACAATAAGGGCCTGGTCATTAACATTAGTTATTTTTTTATTAATTCATATGAACATTATTGCTGCAGAAGCCGTTTACCTATTGTGAAATGTTTCTGAAATACTTTTCAGAATGTATTATTTCTTGGTTAATTTCTGCACATACTAATACAGTTATATCACCCCAATTTATAAAAGTTAATATAAGTTAATGTATACAGTATATTATTGTTTGTTAATAAATCAAGATGCATAAATGTAATTAAAAATGTTCTTTGTTGTTAGTACATGATACTTAATGCATTAACTAATGTAAACAAACTGAACCTGATTGTAAGGTGTTAATTAAGTAGCATTTTCAGCAGACAGAATCTGTAGAACTGTCTACAATCATTTTTTGTTTACTTAAATTAAACACATTTCAACACATTTCTGTCGTCTGACATCAGAATCCAACTTCCTCGGAGGGACCAGATTGTAATTTGTAAAACCACTCAGGTCCTGGAAACAGCACACCATACAAACAGAGCAATTTTATGGGCTATCAGGTATTTAATATCCTGGTATCACTTTTCCAACAGAAGGGCCATCTGTTTTCTATTTTAACCTGTACAAGAGTGTGAACATAAGTAATTCTTTTAGCAATCAAGCTGACAGCTCTTATATTAAGGCCTCTCAGTGTGCATTATTTATATATCTCCTCCTGCCGTTCCACCTGTTCATTAAACTACATTCAAACTTCTTGCCCACAGCCACGAGGAGGTTACACAGTCTAAATATAGATTTTTACCTTTAATTGCCTTTCTGCTGATCTTGGACCATTTTCTTAGAAAAAAATCCAGACCTGAAGAAAAGCAACACTGCCTCAAGATCAGAGAAGGCAATGATCAATATTCATAAATACACTAGAGCAGTTTGTGTTAATGCAGATTCATTTGCATAAATGTCTGTAAATTGAATTTTACTGTTATATTCAGTTTCAGAATGGAAAACAAATATCGCAGTTTACATTAAATTGATATAGTCCATTTGAACACTTAAAATGTGTTCATCTCAGGAAAACATTGCGAAATGGTTGTTCCTGTGTTGATTTTCCATTTGCACTAACTATGTTACCATTGCAGATGCTCTTTTCTATGAAGAAACGCATGTTCCTGTCTAACAGCAAGAGAAAGATGGAGAGGCCCTGTCACAAGCAGATGAGTGTTTATCACTTTACCCTTGACGGGGGGTTTAGGCAACGGGAAAGAGATTTCATGCTAATTTGTGGGATGACACCATAGCGATTTACAATACATATAAAACAAACAGACCATAACACCCTTGATAACACTTTGGCCCTTTATAAACACAATTTTGAGGTAACTTGTGATTAAGTATCTCCCTCTATTCCATACAACAGATCAAAATGGATATTAAAACAAAATAAAATGGCTTGTGTGTCATAAAAATAAAGGATATTTTCCCCATGCGTCATGTACAATCAAACACAGCTGTCCGAGAATACAGTATGATAATCTGCTTTGAGTAGTTAAAACTGAAATAGGATAATGCATAAAATATATGTAAAAACACTGTTCAATAATAACTAAGAAATGTCATTTTATTTTGTATTTTCTAGCATTTACTCAGGAATGACACCTGTTGATTAGACCTGTATTTTTTTAATCAACTTTCCAAAAGGCTCAATCTCTGCATACTAGATTTTTAAAAACATAAGAATCTGACATATAGATATAAAAACACTAATAATTGTAAACAGCATCATCCTTACCTTAAAGCAGCGTCCTCGTTTCCTTCGGCGAGCATGTTATACTTGGGTCCCCTAACATATGCAAGCTTTGAGTGTGATGGGTCGCTTTTCCGAGAAAACATGATTTAGTCATCAGACATGCAGCTTTTTCCTCAGACGCTAGTCAGATGTAGGGGGACGGCCGGTCTCTCTTTGAGACGTATAATTAGGATGCAGGCTGAAGAAAGGACAGCCCAGCTTGATAAGGGCTGGCATGCAAATGGATAAGGAGACAAAGAAACAAGCAGCACAGAGAGACAGAAGGACAGCAAGACACTGTCTTGCACACACCACACCACTTTCTGCTTTAAGAGTCGGGTATCATTATTGAGTCCACTGCTTGGGTTGGCTGGTATAGTCGAATACATTGAGGTCCGCAGATGAGGAAATCGAGGGGAGAGAAATCTGCGATTGATGCTCAGCAGTTCAAAGGCCTTCCCAAACCCTCTTATCTTTCCCGCCACAGAGGCAGCTCAGATAAAAGAGCAACACACATCACACCAAGTGTTGGACGGAAACATGGATACGTGAGATGTACATGTATACAACCTGCAGGGTTCAGTGCGTTGAAGTGTGTGTATGCTACTCCATTCAAGCTTGCAGTGTAGAGGGTTGATTTCAGATTGACAGAGGTTTATATTTGGTTAATGTGTGCCATTAAAGAATTTAGCAATGCTAGAGGGACACAATATAAAATGCTGGAAAATATTTTAGGGGCCCAAAAGTCTTTTAAAAAAGGGTGAATTATTAAAATGCTTCTGGTTTGCAATTTTTTTATTTTTAATTCTTAATTGTAAAAATAATAATAATAATAATAATTTTTGGATGACAATCTGTTTCAAAATTTTCTAATATATTTTTATATCTTTTTTTTTTGGTAAATGTTTGTCACTAAATATGCAAATAGGACATGGTACAAAAATGCAGAAAAAATACAGTGGGGCGCAAAAAAGATTTTATTTTTAAAATAAAATCAAATGTTCAGCACTTATCTAAACTAATAATTGTTATATTAAAATTATTTAATAGTTTTGGTTAATGTTTATCATTAAATAATTTAACAATGTTAGAGGGTTATGGCCAGAGGTGGACAGTAACTAGGTACATTTACTTGAGTACTGTACTTAAGTACACTTTTTGAGTATCTGTACTTTACTTGAGTATTATTTTTTCTGGAAACTTTTTATTTAGCTTCACTACACTTGAAAGAAAAATATCTTTTTACTCCACTACATTTCTGTCAAGGTCCTTGAGTAGAAAGTAGTTTTGACGTCAAACCATTCTCATTTTCAACCAAAATACAACGTCTGTCCAACGTTGGAGATTAACGTCAATGTGAGGTTGAATTCTGGCATCAACCAGATTTTCATTTTCAACGTTGGGTCTGGTCTTCTAAATATGTATTTTGTCATTGTTTTGGAGCACACTAGCTTTTAGGTAACAGTAAGTCTAAACTAAAAAAAAACTAAAACAGAAAATTCCACTAATGTTTTTTTTTTTTTTTTTGCATTTTAAATTAAAATAAGCAACATCTGCTAAGCATTTTAATGCATTTTTCTAAGCAAATTATTATTATTGTTTTATGTTTAAATAAAACAAAACCATTACAAATGTCTCAAAACAGTTGAAGGTAAATTGAAAGATGCAAATGGATTCCCTAGTCTTGGTGTTAAGTAGAATTCAGTATCACAAACAAAATCTGATAATTTTCTTCAGCATTTAGTGCTGCAAAGGCAGTTAACATTTTCAATGCCACAGATTTGTTCATTGACTACCTCACCCTCGATCTAGAATGAATAATGGCAGACTTTGCATTTTGTGGTAGACAAATGCGGGCCGTCATCAATCAGTGATGCTTGGAGACTGCACAGATAAGGGAAATACGTGCTATTTTAGGCCTGATGCTCTCTAAGACAGCAGGGTGCCTCCTTCTTAGATTCATCATGCTGCGTGGTCGTATCAGCTATTTTATTCAGTTTGATCTTGCGAGTAGACCACTCATTTAGCAAAGAATTTTGCACTTAAGAAGCCCAGTCTCTAAAGAGATCTTGATCAACTGATCATGATGAACCAGAGCTGCTAATAAAGATTAGCCAAATATAGTCATTGCCCTTGAGTGCAGGGAGGGGATGTTTTTTAATTAACATTCTCAGTGGGTCACAACTAATAATGTGCAAATAGGTTTAAAAATAAAACAGCATTCTTATGCGAGGAATATCTTTGCTTTAAAACCCCCTCGCTCTGAGATGTTTAGGTTGATTAAACCACTGTTGTTTCACAACTGTATTTCAGGTCTTCAAATATTGCCATTGTTACTGTTTTACAGGCAGTTATGTATTGAAGTTATGAAAAGGACACATTCATTAAAACATTCTGTGTGGGAGAAGTGTTTTAATGGAAGGTAAGTAAATGGGTTATCGCGAGGTTATAGCATGATCTCATGATGACCTACAGTTCTTTTACTTTGATGCTGCTTGATGACACATTATGGCCATAAATTACCTTAAGTGCTAAAGAGCGTTCCTGCAGGGCATAAAGGTGGCCACTGGGAATTATCCAGCCTGCAGGCTAATTTCCTTTCCTTCCAGAACGTCCCACAGGGGTCAGTGACCATTCATGTTCATCGCTGGTGTACCTGCAGAGATGTTATTAAAAGGGAATCTACATTCAGTATATCTGAAGTATCACATAAGCTGCAAGGACCTTTTTAATGTGGTCGAATGTAGGAAAATGTAATCATGGGTTATCAGTTAGTGCGAAATAAGACCTGCGAGTCAATTTTAGGGCTCAAACTATTAAAAATAATTAAATATAAAATTAAATTGTAAAAATATATTAGACAAATTAAATATCACATTAATGTTTTAATATTTAATGTTACGGAGTTACATGACATGCAGGAAAAAATATAAGGCTAAATCGTGCGCACGATTTACTAATTCGTTCCCTCAATGTACTAAAATGTGCACACGATTACTATTTCGTTCACTCGATCTTTCGTGCACACTATTTAGCAAATCGATGGAACGCATTAGTAAATTGTGTGCACATTTTAGTACATTGAGGGAACAAATTAGTAAATCGTGCGCACAATTTATTTATTTTTTCTTGCATGTCATGTGCAGGGCTCCATATAAAGTAAATTTACTATGTGAAATGCTTAAATATAGTAAAGGTTGCAAGTAACAGTTGTATAGTTACCCTAAATTAAACTGCGATCCATCCATCATTTGGTGTGACTTATTAGCTAGTTTGGGACCAAATGTTGCTTTGTGTTACCCAGTGGATTTTTTTTTTCTTATAATAACTTTGGTATCAGAGTTGAGCTCAGTTTGAGAAATGCAGTCAACAATACAATATTTGTAAAAGAGGAACAAACTTGGGTTAGTCAAAACAGACACCAACTTCTTGAAAAATAAATGAAATAAGAGACCAAAAAACAAAGTAAACTGCAGCTACAACTGCTTTGCATTATACAAGGCCATTTCTTTTCAAGGAAAACATTAGGAAATGTAATAACAGCTGTTTATTCCTTACTTTTTATTAGATTTAGTTTTTTCCAAGAGTCAATGAGAGTGTTTGTACTCCTCCATAGATGCGAAGCACAGACCAGAGTGTGTTCGCACTGCTTGACATGTGTAAACGGCAGTCCAACGGCTAATAGTCCACTCGCCTTTGGGATGTGGAGACACTGTTCCATACCAGGTCCAAAGTGCATTTTCAAAACAAAGAGCCATGTAAGATCAATCAAGCAGACAAATCTCTATCCATATCATCTTGATTTAGAGCAATTATCAGATCACCTTTCTCTTCTCCATAAATATCAAACCAGAAGCTGAACCCTAATGATTATCACACAGACACTAAATAAAAAAATAAAAACTTGCCTCAGGTTAACCACACTTCAGATCATGTTCTGCATATTAGATGAAGACATTAATAAATGAACTCAACACAGCAGGAAAAACATGTTATGTGGAGGAAAAGTGTGCTAGTTGAGAATCCACTCTGCGTTCACTAAAAACCAAACCTAGAAACTTCCCAGCAGCTCTCGATAGGCAATGGTCTAGCAGATAAGAGTTTTAAGTTGTATGCTGTTCATACATCATCAGACATTTATTGAATAATTAGTTAAATAATCCAAGTTTGTCTGTGAGTTCACACATGAGGTGAGGGGTGTGAATAGATCAGCTGTAAATTGTGTGTCCAAAATTAATTGTGGTGCCTTTTTGTATTTGTTAGGATCTGCGCAGAGAGTCAGACTTTAAGTGCCCTTGTGTTGGTTTACTTGGAGTTGTAGGCAGCCACACGTTGGTTGAGGGGGTTTTCCGGAGACTTTGTCCACTCCTTCTTGAGCTGTTGTTTTAGCTGGGAAAGTCGCATATTGGGGTTCTCCATTTTAAGGCGCGCCATGTTTGCCTCTTCAAACGCAGCGTAGGCGGCTTTCATGCGGCGCTCAGGGTGTCGATCCAGGTCTTCCTTGGTGCTGAAAAACAAACATGAACTAAACCACATCTAGATATTAAGAAATGCAATAAACAGATTATTGTGCCAATACTACTCAAATCTATATAGTGAATGTATTTAATGATGTTCTTAGCCTTTCTTTCTTGTGACAAGAAAAGAAAGAGAAGTCACAAGAGTTTACACGTAAATAAATGGAAGTTTACTGTGTAACCAATAATCAGAAAAAAAAGAAAAAAAGCACAACACTATGAATACACTAGGACCCTTATTTTGAAATGTCTTTTCTTTATACTTCCAGCTGCTCATTCAGAAAGTTGAGGGAGAAAAAAAAAAAGTATGCACTCTTACATCCATGTACAATATAAAAATGTTGCCATAATTCATCAAAAGTAAATCATTCCTATTTTACACCATAAAATTCAAGGCATCTAAAACGATAATAATTAGGCTTTTGTTGTACCCTATAAGATATTTAATATTTTTTATCACCTTTGATAAAAAAGCTTTTGATAAAGACTTTGGAAGAACAGCACTTAAGAGCACAACCATCTGAGAACTGTGACTCTAACAAATGTAGATCTTTCTAATGTTTGTAGAACAACGGAGTCTCCTTATAACTCCAAAAAGTTTTTTTCCAGAAAACAGGATACCTGAGAACTGCGATGGCATCCTCAATGGTTCGGGCCTCCATCGTGCCTTCTTCTGGAATTATCTGATTGATGTTCTCCTCAAGCGGCATCTCCAAGTGGCTTTTTTCTGTAGATTTGAAAGGATACACAAGAATAAATGAGGAAACTGAAAAGGCCTATTCAAAACAACAAAACAATAAAGGCACGTTTAAGCTTAGTGTGATAATAAGGGCATCTTGTTTTATTTATGCAAACTGCCTACAGTGTGCACTGTATTAGTATGAATTTTGACATACAATTTATTTTGTTGTGTGACTCTGATGCAAATAGTGCCTAATAATGTCAGCGTGGAATGAAAATTCACTATATTTATTTTCTAACTCCCCAATGCACGCATTTAATTTTTTCTTTTATTTCGTTTTCTTTTATTTTTTTTGACTCCAAATATCATAACTTCTTCGATTTTCTATGGGGGAAATGACAGACTTTTCTCTGGTGATGTATGCTGGACGGAAATGATAATGTCCAGCATTCATTGACTTAATTTGATTAACCCCACCCTTTTGAACTGAACCAAGTCCCTACTCATCATTTTTTTTCTTTTGTGATAATCTGTTTTATTCAAATGTACACCACTATATGAATTACATTTCACTGTGACTAAGTTGTCGGAGTTTCCTTAACGACTGGAATGACACAGTGTTACAAACTGTTTATATAAATGTACATACAGTATATGAAGGGCTTTTTGTGTGACACACAGGGTAATGTTTCCTACGTAGGCAGCGCTCTACATCCAAGTCATTGGATTGGATTTGGCCTTACCTTTTTCCTTGGTTTCCTTAACATTTTGCTCGCTTTGTAGGTTCTCCTCAATCTGGGCTCGAGTCACTTTACCAGGGGCTTCTTTTGTCTGTTTACCCTTTATCTTGGCAACTTCTTCCTCAAAGAGCCTTTGGTTTTCTCTCTTCCTCTCCAGAGCTTCCAAACGCTTTCTCTCCTTATCATCCTGTACAAGCACGCACACACACTCTTTTAAATTACAACTGGACTGATGTTATCGAGGCAGCCTGATGGTCATTAAGCAAATGTAAGTGTAAACTGCAGAGTAAAGAAATTAGAGATGCCTCCTGCGCACTCAAGAGTCACTGTGTCAGCGCGGTGGTTAAGTAATAGTTACTAGGATCAGACATGGTCTTAACTGTCCACATCCTAACCACCACCCAGCCACCTTCCTGTTGATAACATCCGCAGAAATGGTGACACAACAGTAAGGAGATACGCATAATGAGATGACACCTTCAGATGACGAGCAGAGGCTGAAATGTCATTCGTGTGACAGATAAGCTGCACGACAGGCCGTTCTCAAGAGCAAACCAAGATACGCTCCTCTCTCTTGACATTTTCTCAGGACATATCTACCGGTGATAAATTACAGTATATCCGTTGTGCCCGGTCTTTACCCAGTCTCAGGCGGTGGCTGATCTCTAGAAGATGTAAAGGATAAATCAGTGTGTTTCCAGTGCAGGTGAGCTTGCTTGAACACACACAGCCGCCCCAGTGACATAAGGTATAATTAGCAGAATGGCTGCAGTAGGA